>NC_064920.1:532572362-532872362 GCF_023897955.1 Schistocerca gregaria
GGTGTCGCCACCGGTGCCAATCTTTTGTGAATGCTCTGAAAAGCTCATCACTTGCATATCACAGCATCTTCTTCCTGTCGGTTAAATTTCGCATCTGTAGCACGTCATCTTCGTGGTGTAGCAATTTTAATGGCCAGTAGTGTATAATAAACGCGCACATTATTCTTATATTCTTAAGAGCAAGCTAAAAAGTGGAAGGATTATATAGACGGTCTATACAATGATGATGAACTTGCAGGAAATATTGTAGAAATAGAAGAGAACGTAGATGAAGGTGAGATGGGAGATATGATTCTTGGAGAAGTATTTGACAGAGCGACGAAAGACCTAAATCGAAAGAAGGCCCCGGGAGTAGATGACATTCAGTGAGAACCACTGTTACCCTTGCGAGAATCAGCCATTACAAAACTCTTCCAACTTGTGTGAAACATGTGCGAGAAGGTAAAATACTCTGAGACTTCAAAAAGAAAGTAATAATTCGAATACCATAGAAAGTAGGTTTCGACAGCTGTGAAAATTACCATACTATCAGATTAATAAGACATCGCTGCAAAAGGCTAACACGAATTTTAAGTAGAAGAATGGAAAAACTGGTAGAAGCTGATCTTGGGGAAGATCAGTTTAGATTCCAAAGAACTGTAGGAACACTTGAGGAAATGCGAACCCATGGCCTTCTCTTAGTAGATGGTCAAGAAAACGCTAACCTATATTTACAACATTTGTAGACTTAGGGAAAGGTTGCTTTTGACAGTGTTGACTGGAATACTCTCTTTCAAATTCTGAAGGTAGCAAAGGTAAAATACAGAGAGCGGAAAGCTACACTCCTGGAAATTGAAATAATAACACCGTGAATTCATTGTCTCAGGAAGAGGAAACTTTATTCACACATTCCTGGGGTCAGATACATCACATGATCACACTGACAGAACCACAGGCACATAGACACAGGCAACAGAGCATGGACAATGTCGGCACTAGTACAGTGTATATCCACCTTTCGCAGCAATGCAGGCTGCTATTCTCCCATGGAGACGATCGTAGATATGCTGGATGTAGTCCTGTGGAACGGCTTGCCATGACATTTCCACTTGGCGCCTCAGTTGGACCAGTGATCATGCTGGATGTGCAGACCGCGTGAGACGACGCTTCATCCAGTCCCAAACATGCTCAATGGGGGACAGATCCGGAGATCTTGCTGGCCAGGGTAGTTGACTTACACCTTCTAGAGCACGTTGGGTGGCACGGGATACATGCGGACGTGCATTGTCCTGTTGGAACAGCAAGTTCCCTTGCCGGTCTAGGAATGGTAGAACGATGGGTTCGATGACGGTTTGGATGTACTGTGCACTATTCAGTGTCCCCTCGACGATCACCAGAGGTGTACGGCCAGTGTAGGAGATCGCTCCCCACACCATGATGCCGGGTGTTGGCCCTGTGTACCTCGGTCGTATGCAGTCCTGATTGTGGCGCTCGCCTGCACGGCGCCAAACACGCATACGACCATCATTGGCACCAAGGCAGAAGCGACTCTCATCGCTGAAGACGACACGTCTCCATTCGTCACTCCATTCACGCCTGTCGCGACACCACTGGAGGCGGGCTGCACGATGTTGGGGCGTGAGCGGAAGACGGCCTAACGGTGTGTGGGACCGTAGCCCAGCTTCATGGAGACGGTTGCGAATGGTCCTCGCCGATACCCCAGGAGCAACAGTGTCCCTAATTTGCTGGGAAGTGGCGGTGCGGTCCCCTACGGCACTGTGTAGGATCCTACGGTCTTGGCGTGGATCCGTGAGTCGCTGCGGTCCGGTCCCAGGTCGACGGGCACGTGCACCTTCCGCCGACCACTGGCGACAACATCGATGTACTGTGGAGACCTCACGCTCCACGTGTTGAGCAATTCGGCAGTACGTCCACCCGGCCTCCTGCATGCCCGCTATACGCCCTCGCTCAAAGTCCGTCAACTGCACATACGGTTCACTTCCACGCTGTCACGGCATGCTACCAGTGTTAAAGACTGCGATGGAGCTCCGTATGCCACGGCAAACTGGCTGACACTGACGGCGGCGGTGCACAAATGCTGCGCAGCTAGCGCCATTCGACGGCCAACACCGCGGTTCCTGGTGTGTCCGCTGTGCCGTGCGTGTGATCATTGCTTGTACAGCCCTCTCGCAGTGTCTGGAGCAAGTATGGTGGGTCTGACACACCGGAGTCAATGTGTTCTTTTTTCCATTTCCAGGAGTGTATTTACAGCTTGTATAGCCGAGCGGTCTAAGGCGCTTGCCACAGCTCGCGCTGCTCCCCCCATCAAATCTTCCAGTCCTCCCTCGGGCATGAGTGTGTGTGATGTCCTTAGTGTAAGTTAGTTTAAGTTAGATTAAGTAGTGTGTAAGCCTAAGGACCGATGATCTCAGCAGTTTGGCCCCATAAGGTCTTACCACAAATTTCCAAATTGTACAGAAACCAGACGGCAGTTATACGAGTCGAGGGGCATGAAAGGGAAGCAATGGTTGAGACGAGAGTGAGACAGGATTTCATTCAGTCTCTGCACTGAACAAGCAGTAAAAGAAACCAAAGAAAAATTTTGAGTAGGAATTCAAGTTCTGGGAAAACCAAGAAAAACTCTGAGACAATGGCATTGCAACTCCATAAGAGCCACAAAGGACTTGGAACAGCAGTTGAACGGAATAGACAGAGTCTTGAAAGGAGGACATAAGATGAACACCAACAAAAGCAAAACGAGAATAATGGAATATAGTCCAATTAAATCCGTTGAAGCTGAGGGTATTACATTGGAAAACTAGGCACTTAAAGTAATAGATGACTTTTGCTATGTGGACAGCAAAATAAGTTATTATGGCCGAAGAGAAGATTATATAATATGCAGACTGGCAACGACAAGGAATGCGTTTCTGAAGAAGAGAAATTTGTTAACATGGAACATTGATTTAGGGGTCAGAATGTATTTTCTGAAAGCAATTGTATAGAGTATAGGCATGTAAGTAAGTAAAATGTGAACGATAAAGGGTTTAGACAAGAAGAGAATAGAAGCATTTGAAATGTGGTGCTACAGGAGAATGGTGGAGATTAGATGGGTAAATCGCGTAACTGATGGGGATGTACAGAACAGAACTGAGAAGAAAAGAAATTTTTAGCACAACCTGAGAAGAAGAAGGGATAAGGTTTATAGAATACAGCCTCAGACATCAAGAGATCACCAGTTTAGGATAGATTAAGATGAGTCAGAAGGATGTACACTATGTGATCAAAAGTACCCAGACATCTGGCTGAAAATCACTTACAAGTTCATGGGGCTCTCCATCAGTAATGCTGGAAATCAATATGGTGTTTGCCAGCCCTTAGCCTTGATGACAGCTTCCACTCTCGCAGGCCTACTTTCAATAAGGTGCTGGAAGTTTTCTTGGGGAATGACAGCCCATTCGTCACGGAGTGCTGCACTGAGGTGAGGTATCGATGTCGGTCGGTGAGGCCTGGCACGAGGTCTACGTTCCAAAACATCCCAAAGGTGTTCTATAGGCTTCAAGTCAGAACTCTTTGCAGGTCAGTTCATTACAGGGATGTTATTGTCCTGCAACCACTCTGCGACATGCCATGCATTATTAGCAGGTGCTCTTTCGTGTTGAAAGATGCAATCGCTATCCCCGAATTGCTCTTCAACATTGAGAAGCTAGAAGGTGCTTAAAACATCAATGTTGACCTGTGCTGAGATAGTGCCACGCAAAACAACAAGCGGTGCAAGCCCCCTTCATGAAGAAAACGAAGATACCACAACACCATCGCCTCCCCATGTTACTATATGCATTACACACGCTGGAAGATGACGTTCACCGGGCATTCGTCATACCCACACCTGCCATGGGATCGCGCTACATTGTGTACCATGATTCGTCACTCCACACAACGTTTCTCCACCGTTTAATCGCCCAACGTCTACGCTCCTTACACCCAGTGACTCGTCGTTTGGCATTTACCGGCGTGATATGTGGCTTATGAGCAGCCGCTCGACCATGAAATCCAAGTTTTCTCACTTCTTGTCTAACTGTCATAGTACTTGCAGTGGATCCTGATGCAGTTTGGAATTCCTGTGCGATAGTCTTGATAGATGACTGCCTATTACAGATTACGAGCCTCTTCAACTGTCGGCGGCCTCTGTCATTCAACAGACGAGGTCGGCCTGTATGCTTTTGTGCCGTACGTGTCCTTTCACGTTTTCACTTCACTATCACATCGGAAACAGTGAATCTAGGGATGTTTATGAGTGTGGAAATATCGCGTACAGACATATGACACAAGTTGACGCCCGTTCACCTGACCACGTTCGAAGTTCGTGAGTTGCGCGATGAGTCCCATTCTGCTCTCTCACGATGTCTAATGACTAATGAGGTCGCTGATATGGAGTACCTGGTAGAAGGTAAAACATTCACAGAAAAGGTCAAAATAAGGCTCAATAACTTGGCACCAGCTACTCCTGCTACAGAAGCCTTTGAGCATTTGACATTCGTTAACACCTCTGGCATCTCTTACACATTTAAAAATAATGCCTGGCCACCACATATAACGGAAACGTGTCAGACTGAAGAAAACATCCTAGAAATGCAGCTGGTTATGTTTATTATTTCAGGGTCGCCTACCCAAAGGGAAGCTCTGCGACATTAGCGACCTCAAAATGTAAGCCAAATTCAAAATACAAAACTTTTAGTTAATCAAATCCAGTGAACAACTGACAGAGAAAAGCGCGGATCAATGTTCTGAAAATTGTAGCAAACTAAAATAAAATCAGTCTAAACTTCTTGGGAATGGCGTTGACTTGAAAGACTGGAGGAAGCAAAAATCAATAACACTTCCACATCTGGGCAATCCGCAAAAGTAGGGTAAATGAGACAATAGTTTAGTACAGACAACTTAGCATTCAAAATGTATAAACAAATGAGTTAAATGCGAACTGCTCATAAGGTGGACTATGCTGCTGCCTGAGTGAAACCCACATTCTTGAAGTATGGCGAGGGGGCGCCAGCCAGCACCAGATAACAGACACAGTGACGAATACGTTCTCACCATTCCGAAGCTCCATTTGCAGTGGAGATCGAACGCTGCTGCCGATCTAACGAATGAATGTGTTCGCTTTTCTATGTAAAACCAGGGGAAAGCAACAGAAACTTCCCAGTCAAACCTAGTAAAACGCGTGGTTTTGAACAGTCTCTCTCCACTGGTGAGCACGGGCCGCACCGCGTTTGGTGGTGGGGCCGTTCCTCTACCTCTACATATGTACTCCGCTAGCCACCAAGCGGTGTGTGGCGGAGGACACAATTCGCACCAAAGTCACATCCCCCCCCCCCACTTTGTTCCACTCGCGGATCGCGCGAGCTAAAAACGACTGTCTGAAAGCAAGCCTCAGTACGAGCTCTAATTTCCCTTATCTTAGAACGGCGATCATTGCGCGAATTGAAAGTGGGTGATAATAATATATATTCAACGTCCTCGGCAAAGATCGGACTTCGGAATTTAGTGAGCAGCCCCTTCTGTTTATCACGTCGCCTATCTGCAAGTGTGTCCCACTTCAAACTTTCTATGAGATTCGTAACGCTCTCGCGATGGCTAAATGTACCAGTCACGAATCTTGCCGCTCTTCTTTGGACCCTCTCAATGTCTTGAATCAGACCCAACTGGTAAGGGTCCCATACAGACTGGATGAACTAACATATTGTAAGCAATTTCCTTTATTGAAGGACTGCATCGCTTCAGGATTCTACCAATAAACTGCACTCTAGAGTTTGTTTGCCTTCCCCGTTATTTGTGTAATCTGATCATTCCATTTGAGATCATTTCGAATAGTCACACCCAGATACTTGACGGACGTTACCGCTTACAAAGACTGGGCATTTATTTTGTACTTTTACATTAATGGGGATTTTTGCCTTATTATACGCAGTAGGTTGCACTTACTAATATTGAGAGATAACGCCAGTCATTACACCACGCATTTATTTCCTGCAAATCCTCATCGATTTACTTCGAATTGGACAGTCCGTAAGTTCTGAGAGAAGCAAAGAACTTTCTCACGCCATGGAAGTACCGGTAGGCGGCCTGCCCTTTGATGTGTGGACAGAAAGGCAAATTTCACCCTCAAGCAGCCTCAGGGAAAGGATATAGTGACCGATGGCGCTGTGCCTTTGGCAAGCGGATTAGCGCCAGGAACTGTATACAATAAAAATATCGGGAAACAGGACCATTTCCGCAAAAACTGGCTGCTACCCAGGAGCTGCTCGTTCCCTGCTATCGAGATACAGTGAGAAGCACTCTGCTAACCCCGCGAGACTGCCACGCCCTCCGTATGCACACCCTTCTGGCGAGAAATCGAGTACTTGCCTTTCCCCAGCAAAATGTGCCAGACTCACATAATTAATTATCGCCTAATCGTGACAGAGCTGAAACAAAAGAGACAAGCGATATGTGACAGTCATGTCAAAAACTTTGAGTGAAGTCACCCACATGCAACAAACTGCTTAGCTGAATCTAGGATAGTTCCACAGAAATGATTGTCTGCTATCAGGGAAAGACTTAATGCCCACCCTGCATTTATTGCACTTATTGGCCACATAACGACATAAATATTAAATCTTGACAGAACTCGAAGACTGGAAACAATTTACAGCACCAGTTGCTATTTTATTTTTAAACACCATGACTGGTTTGACAGCAAAAACCATTTCAAAGTTATTACCGGAATAAAAATATACAGAGCAGCTAGAACATTATGGTCACCAATGTGCTATCTACATAAAGCTGTCCAGTGTTAGGGTGCGAGGACTACAGTAAACTGGCAGTGGTGCATCGGAAACATCGAGTGTGAC
This sequence comes from Schistocerca gregaria, assembly GCF_023897955.1. Lineage (NCBI taxonomy): Eukaryota > Metazoa > Arthropoda > Insecta > Orthoptera > Acrididae > Schistocerca > Schistocerca gregaria. The sequence goes on from NC_064920.1 coordinate 532,579,232, forward strand.
TCTCAGGAGAAGTTCCATACAGTGACTGTTGCCACGTTATACTCTTGGAGAGAAGTCGGCTGGAGTCTGTATTATTGAATCGCGACGCATTTTGTGAGTTGCATCGTCAATATTAGGGTGCGAGGGTTACAGTAAACTGGCAGTGGTGCATCGGAAACATGAAGTGTGACTCCCAGGAGAAGTTACATATGGTGGCCGTAGCAGCGTTATACGCGTGGAGAGAAGTCGGCTGGAGTCTGTATTATTGGTTCAGGCCGTAATTTGTGAGTTGCATCGTCAGTGTTAGGGTGCAAGTTTTACAGTAAACTAGCAGTGGTGCATCGGAAACATGGAGTGTCACTCCCAGGAGAAGTTCCATACGGTTAAGGTAGCTGCCTTATATGCTTGGAGAAAATACAACCGGAGTCTGTATTATTGAATCGCGATGCAATTTGTGACTTGCATCGTCTATGTTAGTCTATTTAGTCTATGTTAGTCATACTCAAGATGCATGTCATATCAGTGAGCGTGCTGTCCGTATGTTGAATGGGGAAGGCAAGCGCGATCTATTTGAGATTGACCGAGGGCAGACTGTGGTGGCCCGGAGAATCGGCACGAGCATTTCGGGAACTGCACGACTTATTGGGTGTTCGAGGAGTGCTGTGGTGAGCGTCTCCAACACGTGGTGAAACCAAGGTGGAACCACGCCCAGATCGCGGGGTTGGGCGGCCACCTTCATTACAGATGTCGAACGTCGTAGGCTGGGCGGACTGGTAAAACAGGACAGCAGCGAACTGTGACGGAACTCACATTATACTTTCATGCTGGGCAGAGTACAAATGTGTTTGAACACACAGTGCACCGGGCACACCTAACGATGGGCCTCCGCAGCCAACGACTCGTGCGTGTGCCAGTTTTAACACAACGACATCGATAGTTACGACTGAAACGAGCACATGACCATTGGCACTGGACTTTGGCGCAGTGACAGAGCGTTACATGGTCTGATGAATCCTGATACATGTTCATCATGCCGATGAGAGGACGTGAATCCGTCGTCCTCCAGGAGAACATCTACACTCCTGCAAATTGAAATAAGAACACCGTGAATTCATTGTCCCAGGAAGGGGAAACTTTATTGACACATTCCTGGGGTCAGATACATCACATGATCACACTGACAGAACCACAGGCACATAGACACAGGCAACAGAGCATGCACAATGTCGGCACTAGTACAGTGTATATCCACCTCCCGCAGCAATGCAGGCTGCTATTGTCCCATGGAGACGATCGTAGAGATGCTGGATGTAGTCCTGTGGAACGGCTTGCCATGCCATTTCCACCTGGCGCCTCAGTTGGACCAGCGTTCGTGCTGGACGTGCAGACCGCGTGAGACGACGCTTCATCCAGTCCCAAACATGCTCAATGGGGGACAGATCCAAAGATCTTGCTAGCCAGGGTAGTTGACTTACACCTTCTAGAGCACGTTGGGTGGCACGGGATACATGCGGACGTTCATTGTCCTTTTAGAACAGCAAGTTCCCTTGCCGGTCTAGGAATGGTAGAACGATGGGTTCGATGACGGTTTGGATGTACCGTGCACTATTCAGTGTCCCCTCGACGATCACCAGAGGTGTACGGCCAGTGTAGGAGATCGCTCCCCACACCATGATGCCGGGTGTTGGCCCTGTGTGCCTCGGTCGTATGCAGTCTTGATTGTGGCGCTCGCCTGCACGGCGCCAAACACGCATACGACCATCATTGGCACCAAGGCAAAAGCGACTCTCATCGCTGAAGACGACACATCTCCATTCGTCCCCCCCATTCACGCCTGCCGCGACACCACTGGAGGCGGGCTGCACTATGTTGGGGCGTGAGCGGAAGACGGCCTAACGGTGTGCGGGACCGTAGCCCAGCTTCATGGAGACGGTTGCGAATGGTCCTCGCCGATACCCCAGGAGCAACAGTGTCCCTAATTTGCTGGGAAGTGGCGGTGCGGTCCCCTACGGCACTGCGTAGGATCCTACGGTCTTGGCGTGCATCCGTGCGTCGCTGCGGTCTGGTCCCAGGTCGACGGGCACGTGCACCTTTCGCCGACCACTGGCGACAACATCGATGTACTGTGGAGACCTCACGCCCCACGTGTTGAGCAATTCGGCGGTACGTCCACCCGGCCTCCCGCATGCCCACTATACGCCCTCGCTCAAAGTCCGTCAACTGCACATACGGTTCACGTCCACGCTGTCGCGGCATGCTACCAGTGTTAAAGACTGCGATGGAGCTCCGTATGCCACGGCAAACTGGCTGACACTGACGGCGGCGGTGCACAAATGCTGCGCAGCTAGCGCCATTCGACGGCCAACACCGCGGTTCCTGGTGTGTCCGCTGTGCCGTGCGTGTGATCATTGCTTGTACAGCCCTCTCGCAGTGTCCGGAGCAAGTATGGTGGGTCTGACACACCGGTGTCAATGTGTTCTTTTTTCCATTTCCAGGAGTGTAATTGACACTTGTACTGTGGGATGGAGACAAGCTGGCGACGGCTCCATTATGCTCTGGGGAAATTCACATGGGAATCCACGGGTCCAATGGGGCTCGTGCGAGACCCCATTACGGCCAAGGAGTATCGTACACTAGTTGGAGACCACGTACACCCCTTCATGACGATCATGTTTACCGACGGCAGTGGCATTTTTCAACAAGATAATGCGCCAGAAGTGTGATTGAGTGGTTCGAGGAACACAGTGGCGAATTGATGTTCTGCCCCCCCCCTTCCCCAACTCGCAAGATCTGAACCCGATAGAACACTTCTGAGATATGGCTGAACGTGGCGTCAGAGCTCATCGCCGCCCTTCCCGGAATTTACGGGGCTTAGGCGACTTGGTGTGCAGATGTGGTGCCAGTTCCCTCCAGCGACCTACCAAGGCCTCATTGCTTCCATATTCCATTACGCGTCGCCGCTGTCATCCGTGCCGAAAGTGTACATACCGGCTATTAGGTAGGTAGTTTTTATGTTCTAGCTTATCAATGGATACATCAGCGTTCAAAAGAGTACAAATGGAATAATTCATAACAGAAGAACAACAAACATCGTTAAGAAAAGACACTGAAGAGTGAATTACATAACGCAAAGTGAATAATCTTGTGTAAAAACTCGTCCGAGTTCCAAGAAGGTAACAGAAATAACGTGTGAAGTTACGACCTAGCGTCGTGGAGGTACGCAGATGCATATTGATGAGACATGTGAAGAGGCAGTGCTTACATAGGGGACGGGCGCGTCGCAGAAAGGGTCTGATGACGGCAGGAGAGGTGGATAGAAGGAGGCAAATGTAAAACATGACACAGAAATACGTAGCACTTACGAGATTTAGGCAGACACATAGGAGAAAACATTGTAAAAAGAAGCAGTGTATAAAAAGTAAGGACATTTGACGACGATTAGAGAACAGTGATGGAAGAAGTGTCTAGGCTGGGGAACCAGCTAAGGGAAGCTCGAGCCTGCAGCATCGACGAGACAACGATGTTCGATCGCAAAGATAAGATTCTGCCCACGTCAGTCGTCGACGTGGCCGTCTACCTTTACAAGGAGTTCGTGGATATGATGAAGTACTGAACAAGGGTCAATAAACTCAGGTAGATCGCAAATTACACCATACTCGATAAGTTGAGGACGTCAGCTACGGAAGCGATTTGAAATTATTCCTATAAAACGTAAATTACATATACTGTAAATGCTGCTTTAAGAAAATGTAATGACTCTTATGCAGTACATTTAAATCTGTTTATCAACGAAGAAGTGGCGCGCCTGGGCTTAGCAATGGGCAGCACTAAGTATCTACGGCGTAGCATTAATAACCGGTTGACTTACTAATATTCCTCGCCATAGTCGACCCTATACTGACTATTTAAATTTACGGAAAACAGCATATTTTGCCTTACGCACTTTTCTCAAAATTATATTTATGAATCTAGCTTTGCTAGTTATTGAAGTGATGAGGACTGAAGATAACATCCAGAAAACACCTTACAGAAATTGTGTAATGTCGAAACCAAGAAAGTAGAAAAGTGATACAAAGAACGAGTGTGAGAAATGTCTAATAGCGTTACACAATTTCTGTAATGTGTTTTCTGGATGTGATTGGAGGAAGGATGGGGATAAAAGGCGGGAGGGATGATAAACCTAACAAAACCTGAAAACCATAAGTTACAACTCTCAAAATATCGAAAGAAATCAAGTGTGTTATACATCACTATACGGCAATGCTGTCGGAAACGCAGCTGTTAGATCGGTTACTGTTGCTACAATGACAGGTTATCAAGATTTAAGCGAGTTTGAACGTAGTATCATAGTTGGCGCACAAGAGCGACACTACACAGCATCTCCGAGGTAGCGATGAAGTGGGGACTTTCCCGTACGACTATTTCACGAGTGTACCGTGAATATCAGGAAACCGGTAAAACAACAAATCTCCGACATCACTGCGGCCGGAACAAGATCCTGCAACAACGGGACCAACGATGACTGATGAGAATCTTTCAACGTAACAGAAGTGCAACCCTTCAGAAAATTGCTGCAGATTTCAGTGGTGGGCTATCAACAAGTGTAAGCTTGTGAACCGTTCAACGAAACACCATCGATATGGACTTTCAAAACCGAAGTTCCACTCGTGTACCCTTGATGACTGCACGACACAAAACTTTACGCCTCGCCTGGGCCCATCAACAACGGCAATGGACTGTTGATGGCTGGAAACATGTTGCCTGGTCGGAGGAGTCTCGTTTCAAATTGTATCGAGCGGATGAACGTGTACGAGTATGGAGACAACCTCATGTATACATGCAAGGGTTGTTCAAGATGGTGGAGGCTCCATAATAGAGTGGGGCGTGTGCAGATGGAGTGATACGGGACCCATGATACGTCTAGATACGACTCTGAGAAGTGGTACGTACGTAAGCATCCTGTTTGATCACCTAAATCAATTAATGTCCACTGTGCATTCCGGCGGACTTGGACAATTCCAGCAGGACAATGAGACACCCCACACATCCAGACTTGCTACAGAGTGGCACCAGGAGCACTCTTCTGAGTTTAAACACTTCCACTGGCCAGCAAATTTCCCAGATATCCGACGAAGGATTATTGAGCAATCTAGGATGCCTTGCAACCTGCTGTTCAGAAGAGATCTCCACCCCGTCGTAGGTCTTACGGATTTACGGTCAGCCCTGAAGGATTCATGGTGTCAGTTCCCTCCAGCACTACTTCAGGCATTAGACGAGTCCACATCACGTCGTGTTGCGGCGCTTCTGCTTGCTCGCAGGGCCCTGCCCGCTATTAGGCAGGTGTAGCAGTTTCTTTGGCTCTTCAGTGTATAATATGTCACGGCATCTGTTAACATAGAAGAAGAAACACTAAGAAGAAGATATAACTGTTCGGCCAGTCTCGCAGCAGACAGTGTAATAACGGACTTCCTGCTGCCGGCTGTGAACCAGCTGTATAAGCCAATGGGTTAAATTATATATCTTCCTCGTGATTCAGTATATCTATTAGCGCAAACGATATCAAGATCTCTACGGCAGATCCCATGATTACCCTCCACATTTAGACTGAAAAACGCAACACTGTACTTGAGTTTACAATATGCAGTGAGGGTGACACGTCCCTGTCACTATCAGAAAGCCAGAGGAAGACTCACAGAGATATTCATCAAAATAAAGCGAATGATTCAGTTATACACACGTCTGAGAAAAGAGGTCATCGTGTGGAATCGATAGCTGGAAAATAATATGGAGCAAGTTAATTGGGTAATAGCACGAGATGGCGTTCGGCCAAACCACTGGAGCAATAACGATTTCTCACAGCCTAATTGAGTTTCTGTCCCCCTTATGAAACTGAGTGTCTGCTGGGAACTTCTCCAATAAATGCGACGATCGTTTCTACTCGCATGGCTAGCCTGGGTGCGGGATATGTCGCTGGTAAGAAGTCATCACCGTACAAACGGTTGCGATCAATAAAAACACAGCCGAAATCACTATCAGAAATTTACGTGTCATTTAGGTCACGAGCTGAAACTAACAACCATTCTCACCACGGATTCAGATAAAGTAACTACTTTTCCACATAGTACACAATAAACGCGATGCACGCAATTAAAACACAGCACTCAAAGAGCAACTCAAAACAGTATGAGTGGAAATACTTAAAATTATCATCCGTTTTTCTCTCGGTGTAAATAAAACCCTTCAGGAAGTTAGTAATAATTCGTTTGGTTTTCAATTTCTTAGATGACGATCACTATGGCTTTAGAAAAAATAAAAGCACCAAGGAGGAGCACTGAAATTACGCATGATAACACAAGCAAGACTGCAGAAAAATAAAGGTACTTTTATATCATAAACAAAAGCGCGTGACAACGTAAAGCACACCAATACGTTCAAGACGCTCAGAAAGACAGATAGATATCCATTACAAAAAAGGGTAACATACAGAAACCATAAGTCACCAGTAAGAATGTTAGACAAAGTGAGAAGGGCTCAGATTAAAGAGGATGTAAGGTACGGATTCAATCTGCCTTCTTTAATGTCCAACCAGTATGTTAAAGAACCAATGAGGAACATCAAGAAAATGTTCAGAAGTGGGATTAAATTTAAGACTGAAAGAATATCAGTGATAATATTCCACCGCGCGACTGCTACGGTCGCAGGTTCGAATCCTGCCTCGGGCATGGATGTGTGTGATGTCCTTAGGTTAGTTAGGTTTAATTAGTTCTAAGTTCTAGGGGACTGATGACCACAGATGTTAAGTCCCATAGTGCTCAGAACCATTTGAACCATTTTTGATAATATTCCGTGTGGCACCGTCCTCGTTAAAAAGGCGAATAATTCGAAAACATGTTTAATGGAGTGAACACAGTATGACAACAAAACTTCGATTGAAATTGAACCAAAAAAGACGAAAGCCTTGAGGAATGACAGAAATGTGATTACCAATATATCTGACATTAAAATTAGGTACCACGTAGTGGATACAGCGAAAGAAATTGGTACGAGGGTAATCCTAAAAGTAAGGTATCCTATTTTTTATCAGTACATAGACCTGTTTATTTCTACAATGGTTTACATCAGTTTACAGCTAGAACATATAGCTATTTTTCGACATAATCACCAGTTTTGTAGATGTATTTCTGTAGACGCTGTGGCAGTTTTGTATGCCCATGTCATTGCACTTCGCCGCCATGCTGTTTAGAAAGTTGTGAGCCTCTTCTTTCATCTCGTCGTCGGAGATGAATCGCTTTCCGGCCAAATGTTCTTTTAATCTAGGGAACAGGTGATAGTCACTGGGCGCCAAGTCAGTACTATAGGGTGGTTTGGTGATTATGTTCTACTGAAACTGTTGCGGGAGAGCAATGGTTTGCCGAGCGATGTGTGGGCGAGCATTGTCATGGAGAATGTGTACAATTAACGCTGACAGGTACTGTTAGACACTGAAAAAACTCAAACGGGCAATTCAGAACCGGAGAAGAAGAATGTTGGGCAAGATCATACAAGACAGCGACCACTGTATCCAAATCAAAGATGAGAGAAATACGAGTACCTTAGTCGCATTTACACCTCCGTCGATTCTAACTAACTTGCTCCTAAGAAAAAAGAAGCAGCAGATTTGAGGCATCGACTCAACACTTCCGGAGCCAATTCTCTCATCACTACCATTAGATCGCCAGTACTTTGCGATACTGTCTGCCCCTCGCTGTTCCGGACAACAAATTGTATGGCTGCTCTTCACTTGCTCACTTCGTAGATAACCAGCAAACCTCCGATTTTTTAAAGAATCTAACTCCAATGCATAAAAGAGCTTAAAATGCCTGATTACAATTCCCGTGTATAGAATAGCTTAAAATGTCTGATTACAACTGTGTTAATATGTTAAATATTTGACTTCGAACATTTAAGCGAGAAGAAGATTAGGAAAAGTATGAAATTACGGTTAAAGTTTGCGGGAAGCCACTGAGTACTCTTATGGTGAAACACTGGACGAATGTGGTCTGGGTAATTTGCGCTCAATTTTAAGCAAAAGGTAGTTTTTCACCCATCTCAACGTTTAAGTCGTCATATGTCTTGAACTATACCCATGGTCAGCCGGCACGGTAGCTCAGCGCGCTCGGTCAGAGGGTTAGCTACCCTCTGCAATAAAAAAACCTGAGTGAACGGATCAAAGAAGAACCTGAACGGGTGTCATCGGACGTCCGTCCCGAAAGCATTCAACGAACAATATAGAACAAACTGACATAAAAAACATGGTCTAGGGATAGAGTCTTTGATAAATAATCAAAATGTCGTCGGTCCTGGGTTAGAAACACGTCACCGCTTAGACTTTGATCAATAATCATCATTGGCGGCCGAAGACTTCCGTCATAAGAAGTAACCCTCATTCTGTCCTTCGGGTTGGAAACTGCTCCTAAAGCAGGAATAATCATCAATGATCAACGGCATGATGATGCAGAAGGCAATGGAAACCAATGCTTTAAAGACATATAATGTGTATCCACAGGACATGCGGCCAGTAATTGAAAAAGGGTCGTGGCAAGAGATCCGGACAGTAATCCGTTCGGATCTCCGGGAGGGGGGACTGCGAGGGGGAGGTGACCATAAGGAAAAGATTGAATAATCAATGAAAGGATAACGTTCTACGAGTCTGGGTGTGTAATGACAAAGCATGAACGTCGCAGGGAAGCTAGAAAATCTAAAAAGGGAAATGCAAAGTCTCAAGCTAGATATAGTAGGGGTCAGGAACTGAAAAGGAAAAAGACAAGGATTTCTAGTCATATGAGTTTAGGGTAATATCAACGTAGGCAGAAAATGGTATAACGGGAGTAGAATCCGTTATGAGTAGGAAGGTAGGACGAAGAATGTGTTACCGTGAATAGTCCAGTAATAGGGTTGTTCTTGCCAGAATCGCCAGCAAACCAACACCGACAACGATAGTTCAGGTATACCTGCCGACGTCACAAGCTGAATATAAAGCGATAGAGAATGATATGAGGATCTTGAAACAATAATACAGTACATAGAGGGAGATGAAAAGCTAATAGTCATGGAGGACTGGAATGTAGCTGTAGGGGAAAGAGCAGAAGAAAAGGTTACAGGAGACTATTGGCTTGGGACAAGGCATGAGAGTGGAGAAAGACTAATTGAGTCCTGGAATTAATGTCAGGTAGTAATAGCGAATACTCTGTTCAAGAATCACAAGAGGAGGAGGTATACTTGGAAGAGCCCGGGTGATGCGGGGAGATTTCAGTTAGATTACGTCGTGGTCAGACAGAGATTCCGAAATCAGATACTGAAATGTAAGACACACCCAGAAGCAGATATAGACTCAGATCACAATGCAGTAGTGATGAAGAGTAGACTGTAATTCAAGAGATTAATCGGGAAGAATCAATACCCAAAAAAGTGGAGTACAGAAGTACTAAGACATAACGAGACACACTTGAAGATCTCTAAGGCTATAGATACAGCAATAAGGAATAGCTCCGTAGCCAGTACAGCTGAAGAGGAATGGACATATCTAAAAATTGAAAGCACAGAAGTTGGAAAGAAAAACATAGACACAAAACTGCGAAGAAACCATGGGTTACAGAAAAAAATACTTCAGTTAAGCGATGACAGAAGGAAGTACAAAAATGTATAGGGAAACTCAGGAATACAGAAATACAAGTCGCTGTGGAAGGAAATAAATAGGAACAGCAGGAAAGCTAAGACGAAATGGCTGCATGCAGATGTGAAGAAATCGAAAAAGAAATAGTTGTCGGACAAACTGACTCAGCAAAAGGTAAGTCAAAACAACCATCGGTGAATTAAAAACAAGGGTGGTAACAGTAAGAGTGAAAAGGGAATTCCACTGTTAAATCCAAAGGAGAGAGCGGGGAGGTGGAAAGAATATATTGTAAGCCTCATGAGGGGGAAGATCTGTCTGATGTGTTAGAAAAAGAAACAGGAGTCGATTTTGAGGATATAGTAGGGGGACCAATATTAGAATCGGAATTTAAGAGAATTTTGGAGGACTTAAGGTAAAATAAGGCAGAAGGGATACATAACATCCCATCATAATTTTTTTAAATTATTGTGGCAACAAAACGACTATTCACGTTGGTTTGTAGAATGCATGAATATGACGACCTACCATCTGAGTTTCGGAAAAATATCATCCACGCCACTGTAAAGACTGCAAGAGCTGACAAGTGCGAGAATTATCGCACAATTAGCTTAACAGCTCATGGATCCAAGTTGCTGACAAGAATAATATACAGAAGAATGGAAAAGAAAATTGAGGATGTGTTAAATGACGAACAGTTTGGAACCAGAGATACAATTCAGTCGTTACAGTTGATAATGGAAGCAAGACTAAAGAAAAACCGAGATTTGTCGACTTGCAAAATCGTTTGACAGTGTAAACTGATGTCAGATGTTCGAAATTCTGAGAAAAATAGGGGTTGGCTACAGGGAGAGACAGGTAATATACATATTGTACAAGAGCCAGGAGTGGGCTACCAAGAACCTAGTGCTCGGATTAAAATGGTGGTAAGTCAAGGATGTAGTCTTTCGACTGTTCAATCTCTACACCGAAGAAGTAATGATGGAAATAAAAGAAAGGTTCAGAAGTGCGATTAAAATTCAAGGTGAAAGAATATCAATCATACGATTCGCTGTTGACATTGCTATCCTGAGTGAAAGTGAAGAAGAATTACATGATCTGCTGAATGGAATGAACCATCTAATGAAGGTAATGACTTACATCAGATGATCTCCATTCTGTGCCATATTCACTTTCACAAACTTCAATTCTCCTCTCGTCCCACTTTCTCGATGTCCACGTTTCTGCTCCGAACAGGCCACGTTCAATACGAGGCATTCACTAGCCGCTTTCTCAATTCTGTGTTCAACCTACTAAGACTCTTTTCTGCCTCTGAAATGCCTCTTTCACCAGCGGCATTTCGACTTTGGTGCTATGTTCACAAAGCACATCTTTCCTAATCGAATTTCCCAAATATCGGAATTCCGGCACGTGTTCTATGGTTTCAGACCTTGGCGTCTGAATCAGTGCACTTCGTTTTCTGCAAGAATCAGCATGTCATCTGTCAATCTTAAGCTTTCTGTTTTCCGTTCACTTACCAATATCTACGTATGGCATGTTATAATTTATTTTCATCGTCGAATACGTTTGTCGTGTAGCCTATAGTCCCTTACCATTCCAGTACATATGCCATGGGTTGTGTTTATGAAACGTCCCCATCTAAGACTACCATAGGTATTTCGTTTTTCCTTTTAAAAAAAGAGAGTTGACAACTGCACTCATCCTTGGATTGTATATGCTCATTCTTTCAACAGCCGGCCAATGTGGCCGAGCGGTTCTAGGCGCTTCAGTCTGGAACCGCGCGACCACTAGGGTCGCAGGTTCGAATCCTGCCTCGGGCTTGGATGTGTGTGCTGTCCTTAAGTTAGTTAGGTTTTAAGTAGTTCTAAATTCTAAGTTCTGGGGGACTGATGACCTCCAACGTTAAGTCCTATAGTGCTCAGAGCCATTTGAACCATCTTCCAACATTTAAACATTCTTAATTTTAGCAAGGTACTGCCGTATGTTATAAGCTCAGCGTTTATTCCATCGATGATAGTCGCCTCTCTATTTTTTTTACTTGTGACAGAGTTTAATCAAGTTGTTCATAGGCCTCTGTCAAAAGATCACACAAGTAAGGTACGTCGTGATATTCTCTACAGATACATTCTGTTTTTCACTGTATCGCAAACCCCTGTACTATCTTTGCGGTGTGCGAACTGTAAGACCTCCGGTACACACACCATCGGATTATTTGACTTGTCGCTCTAAAGAAGTAGGCGAGTGTTAGCAATATGTCTCGTGGTCTTATTGTGGCGTTTTTATCTTCTGCCGTTAGGTCAGACGATAGAAATGCCACTTACACGCTTAGAGTAGCAGATTGACGGTGACCAACTTTAAACAGAACTTGATTAATTTTCACACACATTTATTAAAATAATAAAAAGCATAGATATTACGTAACTTAATTCTGGAAGCTGTTTGCAATTGACAATCTGAAGTTCCTTTGGTCTTGGTACGTTAATCTTATTTTCACATATCTCTGATACGTGACAAAAGTGTCTATACATTTCTCTTCATGGCTATGTACAGGAATATGATACCCTTATTAGGCGCAGACTGAAACTTGACTACAGACTAATGCAGACTGGTGCAGACAAATGCAGACTGACTAATCGGAGGTTTTTTTTTTTCTTTATTGTGATTTTAATACCCGTATAACAGGTAGGCTGGCAGCAGCACAATACGCCGCTCTTCAGCCAAAGATAGTACAATGATAAAACAGAGAAGACACATGAGTTGGAACAAAACGGCGGGGAAAAAACAGTAGACACATGAACATAAAAAACATGAAGCCGTTCACACTCGATGACAATCCACACTACAAACTGTTGACACGAAGCACAAACACTGAAGATGTCGATGGCACTGGTGAACACTGAACACTGAACACGACGACACACACGAGAGACTAATGGAGATGATCTCTGGCGCGCGAATGTCCATGTAGCGTGTGTGAGTCCGGTGACCTGCCAAGTGGGGAAGAAGGATAAGGGGGGAGGGAGAAGGGAGAACAAAGATGCCAATGGCTGAGAAGATGGGAGGAAGAGTAGAGGGACAGGGGAGGGGAAGCCTGGGGGAGGAGTGGGGAGAAATGGAGGAGGAAGGGAAGGGGGGAGAGAAAGCAGGGTGCCCAAAGGGGCAAACACAGGAAGAGGGAGAGAGGATCAAAGTGGGTAGGAGGGGTAGATGGAGGGGAGGAGGGCATCATAAGGAAGAGGGAGCTGGCAGAAGCCGCCTTGGGAGAGGGTAAGGAGGGTGGAGAGATCGAGACCGGGTGGGACGGCAGCAGGCGGGGATGGGAGAGGATGGGAGAGAGAAGCGGATGAGGAGGATCGAGTTTTCGAGAGGTGTACAGGATCCGTATCCGTTCAAGGAAAAGGAGGAGGTGGGGGAATGGAACGAGGTCATACAGGATCCGCATGGGGGAGGGGAGATGGATGCAATAGGCGAGGCAGAGAGCATAACGTTCAAGGATCTGAAAGGATTGGTAAAAGGTAGGGGGGGCGGAGATCCAGGCAGGATGGGCGTAACAGAGGATAGAGCGGATGAGTCTAATCGGAGGTCTGTACACTCGTCATAATACCTCGCGTGTTCAGGTATCACTGCGCAAGTGTGATCCGCGAGGAGAAAAGGTTCTACGTTAGCAGCAACCTCATTGGCTGCATTTCATATTAATACGCGGATTGGCGGAAGCAGAATTTGGTCCGTCTCTAAGACAGCGCCATCTCGTAGTGCAGAGACGGACGAGCGCTGCACCTGCGCTGTTGTGCTTAGCGGGGCGCGCTCTATTGGGTAAGCTGTGTACGCGCTGACTACGCGGAACTATGTACACAACAATCTTTCACAGTCCTTCTGATACTGGACTTAAAGCTCTTTGTGAAACTAGTCTCGCTTTAGTTGATTGGAGGAGAGTTTAGCAGTAACCGGCAGGGCAGTGGGGGGGCCGTCGCTGTCCTCAGAGCTTCCGCCAGACACCAGTGTGGACGGCCGCAGAGGTCCCGCCAGGGGTCCGGATTAATCTCCGCCATAAATCAGACCGCCAGCCGCTCTGCTGGCCTCAGAACCGGATCAAAAGCACCACCTGCTGCCGGGTGCGCTGCAGATACAGTGGCGCACGAGTGGGGGACCTCAGGAATACTTCCATCATCGCAAAACGTGACAGCAAGAGCAGTAACAGTGCTTACTATTGTAAACTTTCTGCCACCTAACTTCTGTATTGTTTTTGAGTAGTGCCTTTTCTCAAGGGATATCAAGAAAAAGAAGTCGGTGGTGTGACTACATAAATCAATGTTGTATCGGAGGTACCTAGCACAAAATTACACGCTGCCTCAACCACACCTGAATTGGATATCTCTCAGTGATAGCATTATATGCTGGTACTTCAGAAATCAAGGTACACATGTCGTCCCACGCTGAGACCGTAGCGCGACAAGAAAGGCGTTTTATCAAAAGACAGCACATGTTCCGGGTTTCATGCAGACACAGTTTCCTGCACTGTGGATAACAAGAACTTCACAGGATCGGAGATAAATGGTGTGGCATATCGAAGCATATTCCAAAGTTGAAGTACGCAGTACAATGCGATTCCTGTGAGAGAAACATTTAAATTCTACATCTACATCTACATCCACACTCCGCAAGCCACCTGACGGTGTGTGGCGGAGGGTACTTTGAGGACCTCTATCGGTTCTCCATTTTATTCCAGTCTCATATTGTTCGTGGAAAGAAAGATTTTCGGTATGCCTCTGTGTGGGCTCTAATCCCTCTGATTTTATCCTCATGGTCTCTTCGCGAGATATACATCGGAAGGAACAATATACTGCTTGACTCCTCAGTGAAGGCATGTTCTCGAAACTTCAACAAACGCCCGTACCGAGCTACTGAGAGTCTCTCCTGTAAAGTCTTCCACTGGAGTTTATCTATCACCTCCGTCACGCTTTCGCGATTACTAAATGATCCTGTAACGAAGCGCACTGCTCTCCGTTGGATCTTCTCTATCTCTTCTATCAACCCTATCTTGTACGGATCCCACACTGGTGAGCAATATTCAAGCAGTGAGCCAACAAGTGTACTGTAACCTACTTCCTTTGTTTCGAATTGCATTGCCTTAGGATTCTTCCAATGAATCTCAGTCTGCCATCTGTTTTATTGACGATCAACTGTATATGATCATTCCATTTTAAATCACTCCTAATGCCTACTCCCAGACAATTTATGAAATTAGCTGCTTCCAGTTGCTGACCTGCTATATTGCAGCTAAATGATAAAGGATCTTTCTTTCTATGTATTCGCAGCACATTACACTTGTCTATGTAGAGATTCAATTGCCATTCCCTGCACCATGCGTCAATTCCTTGCAGATCCTCCTGCATTTCAGTACAATTTTCCATTGTTACAACCTCTCGATATACCACAGTATCATCCGCTAAAAGCCTCAGTGAACCTCCGATGTT
Source organism: Schistocerca gregaria (assembly GCF_023897955.1). Taxonomy (NCBI): domain Eukaryota; kingdom Metazoa; phylum Arthropoda; class Insecta; order Orthoptera; family Acrididae; genus Schistocerca; species Schistocerca gregaria. The sequence goes on from NC_064920.1 coordinate 532,594,334, forward strand.
ATCCACAAGATCATTGCGCACAGATTCACCGTGAAATTCTGGCGACATATGGATCAAATGCAATCTCCCGTCCAGACATCGTGAAAAGGTGCCAACACTTCGTCCAACACCACACAGACATGGGTGACACTGATGGAGACTTCTTGGATTTGCATCATGCGATTTCCATCTTTTGGGCAAGCTGAAATAACATCTCGGGGAAACAGAGTTTCCAACGATGATGACGTTCACATAACGGTTCTTGAAAGCCTTCGTGGTCCAGTAGCAATCGTCCGGAAATTGGATGGTTGCTTGCATCACGTATTTGGGTAGTGCAGCACTCAAAAAAGATACTCTGCCTATCATAATAATCTTTAACTTAATTTTCGAAGTCGCTCCTAATTCTTCTGCACTGTGTGATGCATTGAACAGAAGACAGTTTGTATTCTTAAGCAGGATAGGTCTTATACAGGGGGATTGACTGGGACACAGTTTTGAAGAAATAATAAAAACAAGCATTAAGTGATAGATTTTTTTAAATTCGGTTTTGAACTATACATACTTTAATTAGGTTCGAAAAATAATGTCTTGGAGATGGCGTCCTTCTTGCTGGATACAAATCTGGATCCTCTCCCAAAAATTACGCATGGCTCTCTCCAACATTTCATTCGGCACGGCTTCAGTTTCCTGACGAATGGAGTTCTTAAGGTCATCGCTTGTGCGAAGCTTGTCCATGTAGACTTTTGATTGTAAATATCCCCACAAAAAGAAGTCACATATCGACAAATGGGGTGAGGAAGTGGGACAGTAAACACCACCATATCTCTAAATAACATGTCCTGGGAACATTTGTCGAACCCCTTCCATGGATGCTCTCGCTGTGTGAGCTGTGGCACCGTCCTGCTGAAACCATATTTCTCTCATCGTCACTTGACGCTTTTCAAGTTCTCGACGAAGAAAGTTGTTTAACATTTTAACGCACTGTGCTGATGTCACAGTAACTGAAGTTCCCAGTTCCTTCCCCTTAAAAAAATAAAAAAATAAAAAAAGGTCCAACAATCCCCATCTTTGAAATGCAGCACCATACTGTTACTTTTAAACTGTGGAGAGGTCTTTGGTGTAATTCATGTGGGTTGTCCGGCGCCCAATACCGACAATTTTGAACATTGACATAACCGTCTACATGAAAATATGCTTCATCACTGATGAGGAGAGTAGCATCTGCATCTTCTGTAAAAATTTTGTCCATTACGTGAAAAAACTCTCTGCTCTGCACATAATCCCCTTCACAAAGCTGCTGGACGATCATTATCTTGTACGGGTGAAACTTAAGATCACCATGTAAGATTCGGTGAAGCGAACGACGTGACATATCCATCCGGACCTATTGGCCGAGCGGTTCTAGGCGCTACAGTCTGGAACCGCGCGACTACTACGGTCGCAGGTTCCAATCCTCCCTCGGACATGGATGTGTGTGATGTCCGTAGGTTAGTTAGGTTTAAGTAGTTCTAAGTTCTGATGACCTCAGAAGTTAAGTCCCGTAGTGCTCAGAGCCATTTGAACCATTTTGACAAACCCAGCGCTACAGCCTGTCGTGTAACCGATCGTTTTGGACCAGCGAGAACTGCCGTTCTCACTCGATCTACATTTTCCAAACTACGAACTGAACGGGGAAGACCAGGTGATTGCTTTTTTATCACAGATCCAGTATTCTAAACGCTGCAACCCATCGGAGTACAGTATTTCGATCAGGCACTGCACCTCGACGTCCAGCTCTAAAATTCTGACGGAGAAGACGTTGCACTGTGACTACGGCATCATTGTTTCTAAAGTACTGCTCGACAACGAACACTCGATGCTCTACGCTCCAACGCTCCATAGCGACTGAAACTGCATTGTATGGGCAGTCGGCCAACATTCATTCAAGGCCAATACCCCCGCTCGTCGCCATGTACTAGCGGTTCAAAAAACATGCGTTTCCTCTGCTCCATCCTGTACTTCCTTGCGAGCTCTAATAACGTTGTATACTTCTTGCCGCTTCATAGTTCTGCACCCTGTAATTTTCCTCAAATAAAAATAATAGATGGCTTTCGTTGATAACAGGGTGCGCTGCTGTACGAAATGTGTACCACATTTTGTAGAACACATTTTTATTCTGCCTCGAATTCTGTGCTGACAGCAGTTCAACCTACTCGACAAATCATATCATCTCTTACAGATTATACAAAACTCACTATTACTGTAGCTCCAAAACATTGATAGAATGACTTTGATTGACGCTGCATATACTAATGTTACATGCCTATCCGTCTAAATTACTACACTATCTGATCAAAAGTATCCTGGCACCTGTTAGTGGACATTAATATTGGGTGTGCCCATCCTTGATCTGTACCACCGCTTGAACTCTGTTGGGGACACTTTCAGCGAGGTGTCTGAATGGGGGAGTGGCAACCCATTCGTATCCAAGAGCCTAAGTATCTGGAGCGAAGTCGGTGTTCTAACTTACCCCAAAGGTGTTCCACTGGAATCAGGTCGGGGCTGTGAGCAGACCAGTCCACTCCAGGACTGTTATTGTTATGCTTTGGCAGGTGAGTTTTCTAGGCACTCGCAAAAACCAGACCCTTCTATCGGACTGCCACGCGGTGTAGCGTGACTCGTCATTCCTGAACACTAGTTTCCAGTCATCCACTATACAGCGCCGTCGCTCTTTACACCATCTCAAGCGTTGGTTAGCACTGGCTGCAGAAATGTGTGGATTATGAGGAGCTGCTCGACCCTTGTACTCCATTCTTTTAACTCTCTGTACACAGTCGTTGTGCTGTCTGGACTGCTGGTAGCACTTTGTACGTAACTCACAAGTGGTTTCTTCCTCTGATTTCATGTGATTTTTTACAACGACCCTCCACAGTGCTCAGCGGTCCCTGTCCGTCAGTAAGTGAGCTCTGCCTGGTCTTGGTTAAGCTGTGGTTCTTCCTTCGCGCTTCCACTTCACAATCACGTCACTGACAGTCGACTTGCACAGATTTAGAAGGCCTTAAATGTTCCTGATGGATCTGTTACTCACGTGACACCCAGCGACCACTCCACGTGGAGGTCACTGAGCTCTCCTGGCCCACCCACTCTCCTATTTCTGCTTCCCTACTGACAACACAGTAGTCCCCGCATTACACACTGACGTTCGGATACTCCGCACAAATAGTGTATTTGCGACCGACTGACAAATAAGCCAACATTCCATTGTCTACTCTTAGAGGCGACCTTTCACTCGAGTGTCTCCAAGATCAAAAACAAAACAAAAAACACTCTTCCCTAATAGGCCATCAAGGCCCAACGGTACCGACCGGCTGCCGTGTCATGCTCGGCCCACAGGCGTCAACATCAATACTGTTAGAGGTGTTTTCAGTGTATCTTTGTGCACGTTCGTTTACAATCGTGATTGGTCAGATATAAAGTGAGTCTCACTTGTAACCGTAATACTGTATTAGATATGGACTGTGAACTGCTCTCAACATACTTACACGGCTTGAACGAAAAGATGGAAACACACGAGAATTGCAGGCTTCATCATAAATCCAGATGCTAGCCGAGCCTGCAGGTTGCGCTGCTGTATTTGATCATGAACCGCAAGTGTTCAACATTTTCAGTAAGTAGCAAGTGTCACTCGTGGTCCGAATAGTGTTCTGTGTAGACGTGGGCAAGTTGTTGGTGCTTGTGTGGTGTGTGCTTCCGTCATCAAGGTAACCAAAGTGTTTGTTGTTTCAACATGAACCGTATCGAAGGCTTATATCGCGTATTGGGAAAGCGGAAAACCATCATCCGTTAAGTCACAACGCGCACGGTCTGCAGCTCATACGGCATGATGATGATGATGATGATGATGTTTGGTTTCTGGGGTGCTCAACCGCGCGGTCATCAGCGCCCGTACAAAGTCCCAACTTTTACACGGTCCAGTCTAGCCACATTCGCGAATGGTTATGAAATGATGAGCACGACACAAAAACCCAGTCCCCCTGCAGAGGAAATTCTTGACCCGGCAGGGAATCGAACCCGGGGCCCCGTGATCCAGAGGCAGCAACGCTAGTCACATGTCCAAAAGAAAAGACTCCATATCAATATAAGTATATAGTTCTAGCAATACTGGCCATGACCTTCTTCTTTTGTGCGGATGCACACATATTACCCTAACTCTTACGGGACTGGGCAAGAATGTCTTCCACGAGTAATGAGTGTGTTGGGTAGGTGCACTACGAATGTAGTGTGTGGTCATATAAGGTGAGAATGTGGGTCTCGCGGGAGGCGTGCGCGAGATTGTCCCTGCAGTCGCACTATCCTCTGTGCACTAGGTGGCTCAGATGGAAACAGTCTGCTTTAGGCGGTGGCGCGGCACGGACCTGCTGTCCCGGCCGCGGGCGTGCGTGGACGAGGAAGTGTTTACACGGCCGGTACTCGCGCGTGTTGTTGTCTTGACTCGATCGCCATGGCACACAATTTTCCAAAGACTACGCTTCAATTTACGTTCGACAACGAATTTGCCAGACCAAAAGCTTTCGAAATAGAGCGATTTTTGAGGGAAGAAGTTCGTTTACCTGCTGCAGACATAATTGAAATACACCTGTCCATTGTAAGCAGCACAATGTACGTAAAGATGACCGATGAAGCTCCGTGTGAAAGAACTCTCTCCGCTGCTCAAAGAGGATTTAAATTTCGACACTCGGATGGCCATATCAGCGATGTCACAGTAGCTCCTTCAGGATTGGGTGTGACGGTCATTCGGATCTTTGAATTGCCGTTTGAGGTGCCAGAATCGATGATTACTGAATCGCTGCGACCATATGCAACGGTACTTAGTCATACGCCTGAACGCTGGGCAAGTTTTAGCACCAATCTTGTGCTAAACGGCGTCCGACAGGTGCGGATCGTCCTTACTAAACACATCCCTTCTTATTTATACATTGGAGGATGTCGAGCTATTGTGATTTACGATGGCCAGCCACGCACCTGTTCTGGCTGTGGTGGAGAAGGACATATCCGCTCGGAGTGCATACAACGCCGCGTCGTGCAGCTGCCACATGGAGAAGCGTCACAGCGAGAAGTTCCCACGCAACTGCCGATGACGTACGTGTCGGTGGCCCGCCGGGAGGTGTTGCCAAGTTCGGAGCGTGACAAGGACGTGTTTATGCAAGAGCAGACAGAGTTACGGGAGCATGGAGGTGACTCGGAGAATGTCCCTACACCCACGTCACGTCAGTCGAGGGAGGACCCTTCCGAAAACTCACATGTAGCACGCGGCGTGGAAGTAGAGATCGAGACAGTGGCTCCGGCAACAGACCCACGAACGATCGACGAACACAGTGAGGCAGCAGACGGCAGGGCACGCAAACAGCGATCGCCAAAGCGTCGCCATAGTTCGGGTGACACGTCCCCCCCTAGCCTAGGGGACACGGAAGGTATCCTAGCCGAAGAACTGTCTGATATAGAACACGTGCCTTTAGAGGACGCTGATAGGATTCCGTCAGATGGTGACCGGATGTCCTGCCTTACAGATGGTCCCTCTTCATTGACACCGACTGATCCAGCGCTGCCGACGAAGGAGTCAGGGACACCAGTGTCCCGGCAGACACGTCGAAATACATCAGAGGACGTTTCTCGGATCGATGACCACTGCGACTGGGCGGAACCAGTCGAAGACATACAGGAATTGCCACCCCTAATAATGACCACTCACATACAGGATGCACACCACGGAACGACAACAAAGGAGGGCAACCCGTTGGCGGACACCCCTCTGAGCACGAATAGTGGACTAAAGCCCTTGAAGTTCTCAATGACATGACACGAGCATGACAACGACAACGAACCAAGCATATAAGGTCGGCACAGTGAACATTAACACCGCACGTTCGCTTGCAAAGATGCAAGTTCTCCGGGACATGATTTACGCCACAGACGTTGATATTCTGCTGATGCAGGAAACGTGCAATACTGCTTTTCTCGACGTGCATGGATACAACTCTTATCTAGAGCCGACTCCAGATGGAGGACGTGGCACAGCGATACTAGTCCGGGAAGGGATTCCGATGTGTGACCTCGATTATCTTCCTTCGGCTCGGGGTTTGGCTATGACCGTGAACGGCATTCGTATCGTCAACATCTATGCACCCTCCGGGTCTGACAATCGCCAGGCGCGTGCACGATTCTACTCGGAGGATATTGCCCCCCTATTTCATGGGAGGTATGACCACATCTTGGTAGGGGGGGATTTTAACTGTGTACTCACACCGAAGGATCAAACTCCTAATTTCAGCTCCTGCCACGCATTGAACACGATCTGCCGGGACATGGCCCTAATGGACACGTGGGAAAAGATCCATGGGCAGCGAGAGGGCTACACGTGTTTTACTAGCCACTCGGCGAGCACGCTGGATAGGATTTATGTTTCTGACGGATTAAGAGATCAAGTGTTGGCTGCTAAACGTTGGCCCACAGCTTTTATGGATCACCTTGCATATTTCTGCACGTTAACCCTCCCACGGCAGCGGGTCTGGCGGAGTCGTAGTTCCTGGAAACTTAATTCATCCTTATTGGTGGGTCTCGAATGTCGACAACGGATCGAAGAAACATGGCAGACTTGCACTCGCCGTCTGCCGCTGCACCGTACGGTTATTTCATGGTGGCTGCAGTGCGCAAAACCGGCCATACGAAGAGCTCTCATAACGTACGGCAAGGAAAAAGCGAAATGGCTCCGAGGTACACTTGGTTATTACTACATGGTGCTCCGCGACCTGTCCTCCAGGGCCCCATCGCCCGAGCGTCAAGCTGAAGTCCATCGCATTCAGGCCTGCATTTTATCGATCACGAGACGTCGACTGGAGGGACTTTCGATCCGTGCTCGGTGCTTGGACAACGTCGATGAGGAACGTATTGGCATGCATCATGTGTCCAAGGGACATGCGCTTAATCGCCTATCCCTAATCACAGTCCTCCATGATGACGATGGTCGGCCCTTGACGTCACAACAGGACATTGCTGCTGAGTTTCTGGAGCATTACCGCCGCCTTTTCACTGGGGCGCCGACGGACAATCGGACAGGAGAAGAAATTTTGCGACAGATGCAAACGGAGGTGGATGGTGCGAATGCAGAGACGCTATTGGAACCCCTAACGGCAGATGGCATCCGGGGCACACTCGCGAAGGGTGCGGTGCATAAATCCCCTGGGCCAGATGGGTTGACACTCGAATTTTACCGCGCATTTGCGAATTTAATGATGCCCCAGTTGGTATTGATGTATAATGAGTTATTGAGCCCTGACACGGACGTTCCGTCGCAGTTCATGGCGGGACTGCTCATACCAATACCGAAATCGACAGCGAGTGTCAGCGTCCATCAATTTAGACCGCTCACGATGCTCAATACTGATTATAAGATCTTTGCGCGAATGTTGGCGCAAGGCTCAAGACTGTAATATCCAAGACAATACCACCAGACCAGGCTTGTCTAGGGGTTCGGAGCAACATACATTCTATCTTCGGCGAATACCGTGACGTAATTTCCCTGACGGAAGCTTGTCGCATGCGAGCGGCTTTCGTATCGGTGGATTTTGATCGTGCCTTTGACAGGATCAACCATGATTTCCTTGCGACGCATGGCTAAACCACAGGATTTTATTACCGTCCTCATGCGCCTCCTTCGCGGCGCTTCTTCGACGGTGAGAGTCAATGGCAGGGAGGTAGGACCAATTCCTGCTTGCAGCTCAGTTAGACAAGGATGTCCCTTGTCAATGATACTGTTTACAATAGCGCTAGAACCATTGCTGCAGACTCTTAGACGGACTCTAACAGGCGTCCGACTCCGTGCGAGCTCCTTCACGTGTCGTGCATATGCCGACGACTTGATGATACTCGTCCGGTCGGAGAACGAAGTAAGTCAGGTGGTTACCCTTCTTACTACGTACGGAGTAGCTGCGGGAAGCAGGGTCGACATGAATAAAACCAAGATCATGCACATCGGTCGAGGGCTGGACGCTCTGCACAGTCCGTTTACGACGGCGGACATCTTGCGATGCTTAGGTGTATTGTTCACCCGATCGCTACGGCAATCAGCGGCGGCGAGCTATCGACGTCTCCTCCAGAACGTCCGACTGCACATACGCAACAATTCACTCCGAACGCACGACCTGATCCAAAGGGTGGACTACACTACTGTTCACCTGGCCTCGCGACTGCCGCACCTGGCACAGGTACTGCCAATGCCACATGGTATTGCTGACAGATTAATGGCGGCTTTTGGATACTATGTCAGCCAAGGAATGTTGTTTAAGATCAAATACAAGACTTTGACTCTCCCATACCATTCTGGGGGACTTAACCTCACGGATGTGCGAAACAAGGCTCTATCTCTATACCTGCGAGCGACGCTACGAACTTGGAAGCAACGGCACCACACCATCACGTCGGCCATCCTGGATGTGCTTCTTCCCACGTCCTATGAACCACCGGTGGCGATAGGCACAATCCCGCCCTCGTTTTTTTCACGTCGCACGTTTTTTTGTTGATTTTAGTTATGTTCATTTACAGATACCTTCTACAAGAATCCCCACTACCCGTGAGATATATCGATCCTTGCGGCGTCATCATAGCAGCAATGTTATCGAACTTAAACACCCAACACGAAAGTGGCGACAGATTTGGCGAGCTGTCCAGACACCTCTCCTCACCACAGCAGCGCGATCGTCATGGTATACATTAATCAACCGCAAGACCGTCAACCGCCAACGATTGTACGACATTCGCATGGTAGATTCCCCGCTCTGCCTTATATGTGACATGCAGGACACCGACGAACATTCTCTGCAGTGCGGTGAGGCAACGGAAGCTTGGCGGCTTACGCAACGCATCATGGCCCTCCTCCGACGCACGGACGAATCCACGATCAAGACGGACGCTTTATTTTTCCCTGACGCTGTATTTTTCCCCTCACAAAAAACATCGGCGATCCGATGGATTGGAGGACACACATCGCACTACGTGCTCTCAAGGGCCTTGATATCGGGCATGGACTATTGGCATTATCTACTAGAACAACACGAGATCATCCGACGCCACTCTAAATATAAAACGCATTTTGCGAACTTTCTAGGCAGCATGTTTCATAACCACCGGAAGCGCTGGGGAGTCCCATGTTTACGTTGTTTCGAGGGATAGGATTTACTCCCAGTGAAGTGACGAGGATGTCACTTCGGCCTATATTTCTTTCCCTTCTTTTTTATATTTGATTTTTCTTTTGGGACATTAAAATTAAATGAATAAATAATATATTATTGTTACTAACAAAAAAATTACAATGTACAATGTTTCCTTCCCGCTGCCTCTCCCTTATCCTGTACGACCCCCGCCCACTCTGTCCCCTGACCTACTTAAGTTAAAAAATAAAAAAATTAAAAAACAAAAAACAAAAAGATGGATAGAGCGTCTGCCATGTAAGCAGGAGATCCCGGGTTCGAGTCCCGGTTGAGTTACACATTTTCACCTGTCCCTGTTGATATATAGGGTGGTCCATTGATCGTGACCAGGCCAAATATCTCACGAAATAACCGTCAAACGAAAAAACTACAAAGAACGAAACTAGTCTAGCTTGGAGGGGGAAACCAGATGTTGCTATGGTTGGCCCGCTAGATGTCGCTGCCATAGGTCAACAGGATATCAAGTGCGTTTTTTTTTAAAAAAATAGGAACCCTCATTTTTTTATTACATATTCGTGTAGTACGTAAAGAAATATGAATGTTTTAGTTGGACCACTTTTTTCGCTTTGTGATAGATGGCGCTGTAATTGTCACAAGCGTATAAGTACGTGGTATCAACTAACATTCCGCCAGTGCGGACGGTATTTGCTTCGTGATACATTACCCGCGTTAAAATGGATCGTATGCCAACTGCGGAAAAGGTCGTTATCGTGTCGATATATGGCAGTTGTGATCAAAATGCCCAACGGGCGTGTGCTGTGTATGCTGCTCGGTATCCTGGACGACATCATCCAAGTGTCCAGACCGTTCGCCGGATAGTTAAGTTATTTAAGGAAACAGGAAGTGTTCAGCCATATGTGAAACGTCAACCACGACCTGCAACAAATGATGATGCCCAAGTAGGTGTTTTGGCTGTTGTAGCTGCTAATCCGCACGTCAGTAGCAGACAAATTGCGCGAGAACCGGTGTTGAGAATGCTACATCAACATCGATTGCACCCGTACCATATTTCTATGCACCAGGAATTGCATGGCGACGACTTTGAACGTCGTGACAGTTCTGCCACTGTGCACAAGAGAAATTACGGGACGATGACAGATTTTTTGCACGCGTTCTGTTTAGCGACGAAGCGTCATTCACCAACAGCGGTAACGTAAACCGGCATAACATGCACTATTGGGTAACAGAAAATCCACGATGGCTGCGACAAGTGGAACATCAGCTACCTTGGCAGGTTAATGTGCGGTCCGGCATTATGGGAGGAAGGATAATTGGCCCTCATTTTATCGATGGCAATGTCTGCTGATTTCCTACGTCATGTTCTACCGATGTTACTACAAGATGTTTCACTACATGACAGAATGGCGATGTGCTTCCAACATGGATGTCCGGCAGATAGCTCGAGTGCGGTTGAAGCAGTACTGAATAGCATATTTGATGACAGGTGGATTGGTCGTCGAAGCACCATACCATGGCCCGCACGTTCACCGGATCTGACGTCCCCAGATTTCTTTCGGTATTTACAGGTAATCACACTGTATCAGCATGCGTTCTCTGGAATGATAAGTTCGCAAAGGTACATGTATCACATTGGAACAACCGAAATAAAATGTTCAAACGTACCTACGTTCTGTATTTTAATTTAAAAAACCTATCTGTTGTCAACTGCACGTTTAAAACTGTGAGTCATATGTTTGTAACTATTACAGCGCCATCTATCACAAAGCGAAAAAAGTGGTCCAACTAAAACATCCATATTTCTTTACGTACTACACGAACATGTAATAAAAATGGGGGTTCGCATTTTAAAAAAACGCAGTTGATATACGCGCCATCTAGCGGGCCAACCATAGCGCCATCTGATTCCCCCCTTCAAGCTAGACAAGTTTCGTTCTTCGTAGTTTTTTCGTTTGGCGCTTATTTCGTGAGATATTTGGCCCGGTCACGATCAGTGGACCACCCCGTATATCAACGCCCGTCAGCAGCTGAAGGTATTAATATATAATTATAATTCCGTTCTAGACGGCTGCAGATCATCAATGGTGTCTGTTCTTTCGGGCATGTCCGAAAGAACAGACACCATATCCATATAAGAACAGACACCATATCCATATAAGTATAGGGAGAGGGTCGGTCAGCGTGCGATTGTCTGACCAATTCTCACAGCCATCTCTGCTTTGTCGTTCCCGACTGGCGTTCCGGCGCTTGACTTTACGCCGTCACAGAAAGACTGTTGTAGTTTCTCTACTTCTGCTATACTAAATCAATTTGAACTAAAAAAACAGTATAACGAAGTTTCTCTGCAAAAGTCACAAAGATGCGATTGTGCACGATTCCCATGACAGGGGATTTTCATCCACCGTGGTTGTGGAATTGTGCACTTGGAAAGGAAAGCTTATATTAAATGCACATGAGTCAGAATAGTCGCCATTACAACTATCTGCTAATTTCTGTTAAAAAATTAGACTACTGAAATGTATTTAAACAGTAACATGCAATGTGTAATCACTTTTGTTTCCACATTTCAATAATTTTTTGGAATGTTTATTTCTTAGATAACCAGTCATAAGAAACATAGTGTTCGGCTATCTCTTCTCCAGCACCTGCAGCATAATTCCAAGCAGGATGCCCAAAGCATCTGTACCAGAATTCTTTGTCTTTACCTACTTCCCCACAGACGTACTATAAATCATTAGGTTCTTTACTGCGTGTAAGTAATGAGTTCAGTGGCCCAGTTAGCTGGATACCGTAATCATTGTCATCGGCATCATCACAAATGTTGGAAGCATTCGATCCCTCCGCTGACTCCGGTGTTCCTCTTTCCTTCTAGTTTTATTTTTCTTCTTCTCTGATTTCTCAGTAAAGTACCAAAGTAGAGCTTTCCCATTCTTGTTTTTCAATCCAGTCTTCTGTTATTTTTCATTCCTCGTGTTCTTCATTTCAGCTTCTTCCATCTTCTTTTTCACGGTGGTGTGGACCTTTCTCGTGTACCGTGACCCAAGTCTGCCGTTACGTACTAACGCGATCATGTTCTGTACGCTAAACTCTTATATTTATAAAGCAAATTTATGGGGTGATAGAATGAATTACATGTTTAGTGACATATTCAGAAGGAATGAATTACGGGTTCTAGTAACATATTCATATTAACTTCCCTTCATATTTTCAGTTGAAAATAACAAGAAACTGGCCCGTTGCGTTTGCCTCACTTCCATGCATTTCACAGCTCAACTGGTGCCTGTATTCTTGTTCCTATTTAGAACTTACAGGAATCAGAAGGAGGTAGCAGTTGTCGGAAGTCGTCAAGTTCATCGCGAGGCTCAAATACTGAAGCGTACGATTTTCTGCTGAACACAACTTGTGGTATGCAAGTAAGTAACAGGTTAAACGCCATGAGAAGGAAAACTTGAGCTATTGGTGAAATTTCGATGTAAGTGCCAAGGCCAGTAACATATATTCTGACACAAGCGCCAGGACACCGGGAAACAGTGTTTACAGCTGCCTAAAGATGGCATTCGCCTCTCAGACCAGCATCGATGTTTAAACAACAAGTCATTCGCCAACTCTCTGTTCGTGTCTTGGCGTGCACTTGTGTGCATTCCTGATAACTGAAGTAGCTCTTTAGTTTGTTTGTAAAAACAGGGCACTACTGAAATAATTACTACATGTAAAAAATACACAATACTGCAAAATGGAAAGAAAAACTGCACCAGAACGGAGGAAGAGAGGTGAAGGTAGAGCTTAAAGTGAAAGGAAGGAACTACGCAGTGAAGGAAAGAAATATAATACTCGAAAAGATAGTAGTGTGGTGCCAGCTGAAGAGACTCCGAAGCACCCAGTATTTCTTGATTGTCATTTTAATATTTATTATAAGGCTTTAGAAGCAACATAAGTAATTTTAAAGCATTTTAATGCGTTTAATTTGTTTTTGAAGCGAATTTCGTATCGACAGCAAACATCATTCTAATTATGAGATTATAGTTAGCTACTTGCGTGGAATCATTTACTCTACTAAAAGAGAACACAAGTTTTTGGGGAAGGGGCACTCATAAAGTCTTGCGATTGCTATTTTGCACGTACTGAGAAACGAGAAATACTTGCTGTATGTGAAATTCCGAAAGATTTAGTTACCCTCATCATTGAATCTATGCGCACGCAATTATGCACAGTGACTTTTACGCAAGAAAGAGGCTTTTACGATGTAACGTAGCTGCTGAAAAGATATAAATTTCATCAATGTGCATATTTCAAAAGCACATTGCATGAGACTCATTGCTGAATGGCTAGAGGTACAGCATTTCGGTCAGCTCTCAATGCTACTGAAGAGTTCAAGGAACATTACACCATTAAGAGGAACGTGAAGCCTCCTGAGGTTCAGCAGGTGCAGCTGGAGACACTACACTGTAAATCTGTTGTCTGCAGAAAAGGGAAGGGGTTTAGCTAAATGATTCCATTTGTAGAAAGAGGAGAATAAATGGTTTTACCCGAACCCTGTGAAATGAGTTAGAATAGGCATGATGGAACTTGTATCGTTATTTATGTTATACCATTGCATACAGAACCTTTGGTTTTTCTTCAGCATTTTGTGTCGTTTTGTTCTTAAGCCTACTAATGTAGAATAAAAGCCTGTATAGTTCACGTGTTTGTGTCACGATGCCCAACTTTAATACTGCTTTTGTATATGTGCTGTATACATTTTGTTGGTTATCTCTAAATCAGAATTTTGAAGCTTGACTCAGCATTGACTCACATGTCACAATTACCCAAATCTCCCTTAAGGGAAACCAAGCAAAAATTTGGAAAAAGACTTAAAGTTCAGAGAGATTAACTAATAACTTTAAAGCAAACTGACTACATAGCACTTAGCGATATATGTTACTCATAAGCACTGCGCGCAGGTGGGTCCTGTCGCCATGTACGGAATTCTTGTACCAATGCGCCGTGCTCTATCTGCAGGCTCGTTAACGGTACTTCTTGGACCACTGACTGGAAGGAGATACGAAACAACCAGCTTCACAGGTCGCAACGTCTAGTACTCACTTCAAGCCACTCTGCTCCCACAACTGTATCACTCTATACCTCAAAAGCGAGAGCACTCCACTATGGGAAAGGACACGGTATTTACCATGCCGACCTCACATATATTTTCGTCGATTACTCTTGAATAATCGTTCTACAATGTAAAGTTATGTACCATACTTGAATTCGGAAGAAAATAGGAGTAAAGAGAAATGGATAGGTTAAAGTTAGATATAGTAGGAATTGGTGAAATTCGCTAGCAGGAGAAACAAGACTTTTTGTCAGGTGAATACAGGGTTACGAATACAAAATCAAATAGAGGTAACACAGGAGTAGGTTTAATAATGAATAAAAAATATGAGTGCGAGTAAGCTACTACAAACAGCATAGTGAACGCATTATTGTTGCCAAGATAGACACGAAGCCCTCGCCTACTACAGTAGTACAAGTTTATATGCCAACTAGCTCTGCAGATGATGAAGAAATTGATGAAATGTATGAGGAGGTAAAAGAAATTATTCAGGTAGTGAAGGAAGAAAAAAATTTAATAGTCTTGGAATGCAACAGTAGGAAAAGGATGAGAAGGAAACGTAGTAGGAGAATATGGCTAAGAAATGAAAGAGGAAGCCGCCTAGTAGAATTTTGCACAGAGCATAACTTAATCATAGCTAACACTTGGTTCAAGAATCATGAAAGAAGGTTGTATACATGGAAGAACCCTGGAGATACTAGAAGGTTTCAGATAGATTATATAATGGTAAGACAGAGATTTAGGAACCAGGTTTTAAATTGTAAGACATTTACAGGGGCAGATGTGGACTCTGACCACAATCTATTGGTTATGACCTGTAGATTAAAACTGAAGAAACTGCAAAAAGGTGGGAATTTAAGGAGATGGGACCTGGATAAACTGAAAGAACCAGATGTTGTACAGAGTTTCAGGGAGAGCATAAGGGAACAACTGACAGGAATGGGGGAAAGAAATACAGTAGAAAAATGGGTAGCTTTGAGGGATGAAATAGCGAAGGCGGCAGAGGATCAAGTAGGTAAAAAGAAGAGGGCTAGTAGAAGTCCTTGAGTAACAGAAGAGATACTGAATTTAATTGATGAAAGGAGAAAATACAAAAATGCAAAAAGTGAAGCAGGCAAAAAGGAATACAAACGTCTCAAAAATGAGATCGACAGGAAGTGCAAAATGGCTGTGCAGGGATGGCTAGAGGACAAATGTAAGGATGTAGAGGCTTATCTCACGAGGGGTAAGATAGATACTGCCTACAGGAAAATTAAAGAGACCTTTGGAGAAAAGAGAACCACTTGCATGAATATCAAGAGCAAGATACAACCCCATTTATAAGCAAAGAAGGGAAATCAGAAAGGTGGAAGGAGTATACAGAAGATCTACACAAGGGCGATGTTCTTGAGGACAATATTATGGAAACGGAAGAGGATGTGGGTGAAGATGAAATAGGAGATATGATGGTGCATGAAAAGTTTGACAGAGCACTGAAAGACCTAAGTCGAAACAAGACTCCGGGAGTAAACAACATTCCATTAGAACTACTGACAACCTTGCGAGAGCCAGTCCTGACAAAACTCTACCATCTGGTGAACAAGATGTATGAGACAGGCGAAATTCCGGCAGACTTAAAGAAGAATATAATAATTCCAATTCCAAAGAAAGCAGGTGTTGACAGATGTGAAAATTATCGAACTATCAGTTTAATAAGTCACAGCTGCAAAATACCAACGCGAATTCTTTACAGACGAATGGAAAAACTATTAGAAGCCGACCTCGGGGAAGATCAGTTTGGATTCCGTATAAATGTTGCAACACGTGAGGCAATACTGACCCTACGACTTATCTTAGAAGAAAGATTAAGGAAAGGCAACCATACGTTTCTAGCATTTGTAGACTTAGAGAAAGCTTTTGACAATGTTTACTGGAATACTCTCTTTCAAATTCTGAAGGTGGCAGGGGTAAAATACAGGGAGCAAAAAGCTATTTACAATTTGTACAGAAAGCAGATGGCAGTTATAAGAGTCGAGGGACATGAAAGGGAAGCAGTGGTTGGGAATGGAGTGAGACAGGGTTGTAGCTTCTCCGCGATGCTACTCAATCTGTATATTGAACAAGCAGTAAAGGAAACAAAAGAAAAGTTTGGAGAAGGCATTAAAATCCATGAAGAAGAAATAAAAACTTTGAGGTTCGCCGATAACATTGTAATTCTGTCAGAGACAGCAAAGGACTTACAAGAGCAGTTGAACAAAATGGACATTGTCTTGAAAGGAGGGTATAAGATGAACATCAAGAAAAGCAAAACGAGGATAATGGAATGTAGACGAATTA
This sequence comes from Schistocerca gregaria, assembly GCF_023897955.1. Classification (NCBI taxonomy): domain Eukaryota; kingdom Metazoa; phylum Arthropoda; class Insecta; order Orthoptera; family Acrididae; genus Schistocerca; species Schistocerca gregaria. The sequence continues at coordinate 532,610,921 of NC_064920.1, forward strand.
CGTCGGGTGATGCTGAAGGAAATGGATTAGGAGATGAGACACTTAAAGTAATGAAGGCGTTTTGCTATTTGGAAAGCTAAATTACTGATGATGGTCGAAGTAGAGAGGATATAAAATGTAGACTAGCAATCGCAAGGAAAGCGTTTCCTAAGAAGAGATGTTTGTTAACATCGAGTATTGATTTAAGTGTCAGGAAGTCATTTCTGAAAGTATTTGTATGGAGTGTCGCCATGTATGGAAGTGAAACGTGGACGATAAATAGTTTAGACAATAAGAGAATGAATCTTTCGAAATGTGGTGCTACAGAAGAATGCTGAAGAATAGATGGGTAGATCACGTAACTAATGAGGAGGTACTGAATAGAATTGGGGAGAAGAGGATTTTGTAGCACAACTTGATTAGGAGAAGGGATAGGTTGGTAGGACATGTTCTGAGGCATCAAGGGATCACCAATTTAGTACTGGAGGGCAGCGTGGAGGGTAAAAATCGTAGAGGGAGATCAAGAGATGAATACACTAAGCAGATTCAGAAGGCTGTAGGCTGTAGTAAGTACTGGGTGATGAAGAAGCTTGCACAGGATAGGTTAGCATGGAGAGCTGCATCAAACCAGTCTCAGGACTGAAAACCACAACAACAACAAACGGAAAAAACGAGATGGAAAAATATGATAGGAAAACGAGAGAGAAATGCTCAAATTAAAACGGATATTAAGCAGGAATGAAATCCTTCTCGTCAACTGTCCAACTTGTATACCGAAAAAGCAATGAAGGAAATATGCCGCGATTCAGAATGAAAGGACGTTAATAACCAGTTTTGTCGTTGGTACTGCAATTGTGTGGGAAACTGAAGAACAATTACAGTACCTGTTGAATGGAATAAACAGTATACTCAGTACAAAACATAAAGTAAGACTAAAACAAACGAAGGATAAAGTATGTAAGAGTAGAAGAAATAACAAACTTAGCGACAAGCTTGACATTAAAATTGGTGGTCATTTAGTATTCGAATCAAAGGAATTCTGCTCAGCCGGAAGCAAAATAATGCAGAGTGGGTGAAGCAAGGAGAACATTAAAAGAAGACAGGACAGGATAAGTGGGCATTCTTCGTTGAAAGAAGTTTACAATTATCAAACCTAAGCCTTCCATCAGAAAAAGGAATTCCTGTGCACACTCGTCTGGAAGACAGAATTCCATGGAAGTCAGTCATAGACAGTGGGGAAACGAGAAAAGATGAAAATCGAGGCTTTTGTGATGTGGGACTGCGGAAGGATACCGACGAGATAAGAAACGAGGAGGTTCTCTGCAGAATCGGCGAGTTAACGAATATACGGAACATACTATCACAAGAAGGTATAGAATGATAAGACACGTGTTCAGAAATGAGGGAATGGCTTCCACGATATCCTAGAGAACCGTAAAGAGCGAAAATAGTAGAAGAGAAAGAATGGAATACATACAAAAAATAAATGACGCCGTTGGGTGTAAGCGTTGTTCTGAGATGAAGACCCTGGAAGATTAAAACATGCCGTGGTCCATGAAGACATCGATAAGAGCAATGAAAACGAAATTCCTTTCCGTCTGAAAGACAGATTCAGCCGTTGCGTTTGAACTCGTTTCTCTGCTGTAATTTTCCAGCGATTGTTTTACGAGGTCACTTTTATTAAATTATTTTCCTGCTTGGACGGCGCTGCTACCGACGGATTGCGGTTCTCTTGCGCTGTATTTCAGTAATTACTAAGGAGCTATGAGTGTGACATACCTATTTTTCCAATATCATCTCTGTCGCTAGGACAGCTTCTCCTCCTTTCTCCTAATCGCTTGTTTGTTTTCCTCATACTTCTAAATATCTGCAACAACTTTATTCTCATTGTTACCGATTTTTTAATCGTTTATGCATTTACGTACATGTATAGCTTCCCGATATCAAATGTGTCAGCATAGTCTGCTTACCGAATTTCTTTTTCAAACATGGCGGCGTTTTATTCTGAACACCTCGAGTATTTCCCACTCAGTTTTATTTTCCTGTTTATTTCATTTAGTAACAACCGTTTTGTCACTTTCAGTTTCTGTAAAACACAAACTAGTTACCTCGTTAAATAACGTTAAATAATTAACCTCTATAATTTTCTTGTCACAAAGCTTATCATAAATCGTTTCATATACGGCGTAGTAATCGTATTTTGTCTCTTGCTCCCTCTGACTTGCTTTGTAGAACTCTTTCCGTCTTTACTGATGTTCTATTGCTGTCAAAAGAAACAAAACGACGGCGCCCGCAAATCGAAGTTGATTAAGAGAGATCTTGTTGTTTTACATTCTTCATAAATATCCCAGTTTACAGATTTAAAAATTTTCACCATCGCCTTTAGGGATGCTGTAATGCTCAGTTTTCCACCATTTCAATGTAATCTAACTGAAACTGTAAGTTGAATTTAGATTAGAAGCCACTTACACGGAAATTTAATGAAAGATTTGCTTCAGTTTTATCCATTTGTTGACCCTGGTTATATTAGAGCATATACCTTACATTTTAGAACATAGATTTTTACGTGTGACTTAAAGACAACGTACAAAAGGATGTAGGTGAAACGGAAGTGATATATAACTTTCGTGCCTACAGTATAATAACTATAATACAAAGCTCAAACTTACAAACAATATGAACGAGAAGTTGAGAGCAGAAAAAAAAAACAGAAAAGAAGCAAGAAGAAACGAAGAAAGGGGATTGAAGGTGTATTAAATTTTCGGTAATAATATTGTGACTGTATGGTATAGTGCGTTCGGCATATTTCAAGAAGTAAACCATTACTTTATATTTCGACTGGGGGGACGTGCAATTTCTGTAATGTTGAGAGACAGGCCGCGCTTTCGTCGAGCGCAAGTAAAACTTTTGTTTTCTTCATATACAAACTGTTTAGAGTTTCTTCTTACGAAACGTTTAATGTATCTTTTCATTTCTCCTCTAAATAATTTCCAAATGCCTGCAATATTTTTCGCTGTTTTTTCAAACTATTTATCCAATAGTTGATCCTGTCAGCTATGTTTTAATGATACTCATTTTCTCAGATGCAGAAATTTTATCTTAATTTAATTCGATGAACCCCCTTGTTCTTCAATAACTTCTCACAATCTACACTTCTGTGTTTCTCCTTGTTAAGTGTCTTTCTTTCTAGGTTTGTATTTATATTTACTCTGCCCTTCATTAGCATACCGTCATTTACCAATCAAAAGTGATTTAAGACTGTCACATGCATATAGAATTCATTACTTTATCGTTTGCTAAAATGTACTTGTCTTATTTCAAGTTTCAAGTGGTAGTTATCATGTAAATTTCCTATTTGCATTCTTCTTCAAGAACATTTTAAGGACAAACTTGACCTCTGTCGGTTTTGGAATAAAGTGTCATGCTCTCCCACGGGAGGTCGTTCTTTAGTTTACGTTCATGTTCTGCATTAAAATTCCCCATGATCACATCACAGTGGAATTTGCTTTCACTCGTCGTTTTCTATAACTCTTCGATGAAGTGAGTATAAGAGGTTATATTTTGTCTGAAGTGAGCTCTAGGTAATATGGTCGTCTAATTGTGCTTCACTGTTGCAATTGGCCTAAGTGCTGGTCATGTTTAATGATATAACCGTAGATTTGATACACAGAAATAGTACGCACTTTTTTCAGATCTAATGGGTATACGTTACCAGACACGGAGTTCTGACGTTACACTTGATCATGGAAACAAGAATTTAAAAAGAAATCAAGAGACTTCCATAGGCTCTGTTGGTCTTCAACACTGGTTCCCAACCACTCTTAGACCATTGCCTCTGAGTGCAATCAGACATTAGCTAGTACCACCGCCCTGCCCCCCCCCCTCCCCCCCCCCCCACCATCAGTTGCTCCTACCTCCCCCACGTTATCACCTACTTTAGCGGCAAACTAAGTTGTAGACTAAAAGACTTTTCTTGGAACGTATTTATTTTTAAAGTATTGAAAGGTGAATTATATTTAGTTTGCGTGTGTGTGTGTGTGGTGTGTGTGTGTGAGTGTGTGTGTCTGTGTTAGAATGAATGACGAAGCAATTCGTACTACATCGCAAGTGTTACCCAGAACTCCGCAGAAAAGAAGCTAACTATCCACAATGAGGATTCACACTTGTTACAAAACACGTTTCTCCTGCATCACTGCCCTCCATTGCGGCACTTGTTTGACATGCATGCAACAAGATTTAAAATCAAACAAATTCAGGTGTGTGCGCTGTACTTACTGTTCGTACATCTCTTCATTGCTGCACTCGTTACTTCTGAAATGGCAGAAATTGTATGACTTCAGGCTGTTAATGCTTTGTGTCTAACCACTGTAATAATAATAATGATGATAATAATAATAACAATAATAACAACACTGTATACGTCACTATAGTACCCCTTAGGTACTTACTGCTGTGTCGTGTTGTCAATTTTTTAAGTTACCTGTTTCAAAGCGACTAATGAAGCGATTTCTGTACTGCTGCCGATACTATCCAAAACTTAGACAAAACATTTTCTCGAGATCTTAGGATTTGTTACGTGTATGTCACACTTTTACCACCAACAACGTACGGGACAAAGCACAACATATGTGTGTACTGGGTGTACTATGTGACGAAACTGTAACCTCCACCGGATTAATGTTGCTAATTGAGAAAAAGTAATTATTTGTAACTTATATAATAAAGAGCCTTATAAAACTGTGATAATAGTAATGATCTTTTCAAAATAATTTAGTATCATCACTGAGACAGAATCGAATTGTTTTGTTTTTACCCCTCAGAAAATTTCATTTTACCCCACAGGGGCTAATTACTGCACAGGTTGGGAATCACAGCTCTAGAAGAAGCGTTAGACGATGTAACTTGGCAAAATATCAACTGAAATTTGCAGATAAATAAGCTAACGCTGTATGAAAAGACGGGAAATACAGAATAAGCACAGGGACCAAGAAAGCATAATAAAAATCGAAGACCAAGAGAAAAATGCTCGGATTAAAAAGAGCATAAGACAGGCTTTTTCATCAGGTACTCAAACTGTGCATCGGAGAAGAAATGTAGGAATTGAAAGTACATTTGAAAAGTGGGGTTGAATTTCAAGCTGAAAGGATATAATTAAGGTGCTGAGAACCATAAAGGCTTAATAGCGTCGTGAATTTTGAGACTGTAGCATGTATGCATCCTCTTGACATCTGTTGATGTGATGGTGAGCCTGATTTATCTGTGCAGCAAGTCCACATTATAGCCTGCATATGTATTCGCCTCACCGGTTTCTCGGATATTCGCTTCCATATGGCCCAAACGATGGTGTGATTTAGACCCTTATGGTTCTCAGCGCCTCAATTGATATAATTCACTTTTGACATTGTTATCTATTAAAATTTAAAGTTTTGTTTCGTACAAAAATCTTCGAATGCCTAGACCGCACTTAAATAAAACAATTAAAGTAAGATGACTAGTTAGTTTCGGTTGTAAATAACAATCGTCTTCAGATCATGCATATACAAAATGCCCGTTACAGATGAAGTGGATTTACCAGTAGCAATCATCATGTTGCGACATACGTCCGTATACAAAGAGACATGTTTTCGAGTCTATTAATTTATTTTTTTACAGCACCGACAAGACTGGCCCAGGATGCGTACACCATATTCTTACGGGACGCAGGCTGTTTGTTTTGTTCAAAAACGTTTTCAAATTCCGGTTGCTTTCTATACAAGCGCAAGTCAAAACATGATGATTACTACTGGTATATACAGTTCATGCACAGCCCACATTTTGTGTATGCATGGTCTGACGATTGTTATTACTTAGTCATATTATTGTAATTGTTTTATCGAAATGCGGTCTAGCTCTTAAAAGATTTTTATAAAAAAAATTAAATATTAATAAATCACATAAAGATGGTTTTCTCCATTCCTGACAATGTCAGGCGTTACTGACGTTATCCTCCGTGAAAGTGAAGAAGAATAACAGGTCTTGTTTAATGTAGAGAACATTCTATTCAACAGAGAATATGCACTGAGAGTAAACTAAAAAAAAGGCAGAAGTATTCATAGGCAACAGAAATGATATTAGTGAGAAACTAAATTTCAAAGACAGAGACCACTCAGCACAAGAAGTGAAGAAATTCTCCTACCTTGGAAGCTAAACAATACAATAAGGGCGGAGCAAACAGGACATACGCGGCAGTCTAATAAGTTCAAGATGTGCATTCCTCGCTAAAAGAAGTATGTTAGAGTCAAACACAAGCGAAAGTTTCCAAAGAAATTTCTGTGAACGTACATCTGGAGTACATCATTTTGCGGCATGAAGGATTGTGAGAAAACACCAAGAGAATAGAATCGAATCGTTTGAGATGGGATGTTACAGAAGGCTGCTGAAATTTAAGTGGACTGATAAGAAAAGATACATTCTACGTGAAACAACGAGGAAAGGACTATTTGGGAATCAAAACGGACAGGATGACTGGATATGTATTAAGCAATCACAGAAAAGCTTCCGGTATACTGGAGGGAGTCACTGACTGCATTAAGAAATCACAGAACAGCTACCATTGTACTAGAGGGACCTATAGATGGCAAATCAGTTAGCGAAAAGCAGTAATTGCAATAGATTCAACAAATAATGAAAGTCGTTGAGTTTTAAGTGTTACACTGAGGTCAGAAGAAATTGTAACAGTCGACTTCAGACGACGACCCAGTAAATAAGAATAAAGAAATGCAGATATGGCGATACAGTATCAATGAACTTTGAATGTTAACACAGAGAAATTGAGAACGATGTTTATTTCGTGATCGGCGGGGTATCGCTCGTACTTTATTGTGAACGCACTCGACGCGAGACCCGCGGAGCACCAGCGATTCTTTTCGAGTTTGGCGCCCGGCCGGCGAGCGCCCGGCCGCCAGACCAGAGAGATCAATAGCGCGGGCCGTGACGTCATCCGCGTGGCGGCGCTGCTGCGCCCGCGGCCCGGCGGCAGGTCGGTCAGTGTGCAGCTAGTCTCTGCACCGTGTGGACGGGCAGGTTGCTCGTAACGGCTGCGTGGCGGAGCGTCAGGCCCACTAGCGGCTAGCGCGCGTCGCCTCGGTTCGTGCCGTGTGGGTGTGTAATCCAGTGGCGGAGAGGCGCGCCCATGTGACAGGCTGCGCTGCTGCCTTCGTCTGCCTGCTCGTGCAAGCGTCTCTGCCCGCCAAACAGTGAGTGCCTCTCATGCTGATAATTCGCCTGATTAGCGGCGTTGTCGCGCCCGTGCGATTTGTTCGTGCAAACATACAGTGCCGCAGCAACGCTTGCTGTCTCTGCACTGTCTACAACACCACATACACGCGCCATCTAGCAGATGTATAGTGTAGCTAACAAGTGTCTGTCGCGAAATGAACGTTGAAGCTTGCCATCTGGTCGCCAACTGAACGTCACACACGGCCTTATGGACAGTCATATCTTACGCGTACTGCAAATATTCCCTTTCTAAGCGTATCACTATGATGAATTCCTATGCAACTGGTGTGGTAAAACGCATGTCAACGTAAAAAATACATGATGACATTGTCCCAATGAAGATACGGCTGCCCAGAAGTTTTAATTTGTTCTATTGACGCCAATCTTGGAGAGAAAAGTGGTTTTCTATGTTATTAAATAATTATTTACAACCAGAATTGATTCAAACTGCTTAAACTATTGAGCTGCGAACAAAGACGGGTATAATACTAAAATTTCAAGTATACCGATTGTTGGCAATTCATTGTTGTACTGTTAAATCTTGCCTGACAGTACAGCGAAGTAATTCTGATTTTTTTCATTTTTCGACACAGGCGCCTAACATGAAATTTTTCAGTGTGTCGTTAATAAGACAAGTCCGTTGGTCATGTCGCTTCGTTCCTACTCGGCGAATAAACCTCAACGGTTGTTGTCCTATCAGTTATCAGCTGCTACTGGTTTCGCCTCCATAAGCTGCATCCTAACTGTTCTGCTTCCGCCGATATTAATAGTGTGTTGTTTCCGACTCAACTCTGACAAGTGTCTTTAGTGGGAATAATAGGTCGACATCTGCATTTAATTGGCTGCACACAGATATAACTTAGAAATATTTTCTATTACGCCCCTAGTACTTTCCACACGGTAACCTCATGGAAACCATGTGTTAGAAATAACTGTATTGTTTAGAAACTAAAAGTCACTCTTCTCGCACGCATGCAAGCAAGCTGGTTCGACATGTTAAAAGAAATATATGTAAATTTTATTCGTTTGTGTGGCAATGTCAAAACGAAGGCCTTTACGCGCTACTGTGATAGCCGGTGGAAGCGGGCCGACCGAATATACCCACCGCGTATCAAACCGATGTATAGACGCGTGCAAGCGGCGTCCAGGATCGAATGTTGAACTGATGTTAGTTCCTCGCGTGGTTCACATACTGCATAGGAAATAAGCTTTTCGATAACAGCTTTCTACTGAAAAGCTGGTTTCGACATACTTTATTTTCGTATCCGACATTGTGTTTGTTAATGCTGATTTCGTTGCTATAGCAGGAAAGTGAAGACTCGCCTGCACAGCGTGAAAATGCAACCCACAGAAAAAATAATCTTGGCGCTTGTCACTCATATCGGTGAGAGTCCTCTACCGCGATTAACACGTTCGTCCATTTCTGTTGATTAGACTGTCGTTCATATTACATGCTAAACATCTCAACGAAACCGAAACAACTAATTCAGATATTTGTCAAGATGTGAGCATTTTATACCAATTAGCGAACCGGAGGAAATGAATTATTACTAATTGTTTACTTGCGATTACAAAAATGTTTCCCAAGATGTGCCTTGCTTATGTGATGTCTAATACCATCACTCCAGAACCTTCCGTAAGTATAATTTTAAAAATATCAGTTACTCAGTCTTTTTTATTTACAACGGTTTCGGGGATTTTTGTGGATTAACAAGAATAAATACTAATCCATCAAAAGCATTCTGCAGTCAAAATAATACACTTGGGAAAAACAACTTTTTCTGTATTTCAACATTGTTGGTTTCCTAGCATCACTTCACCCAATGTAAACATCACATAATGGAACCAAGCCCCCCTCCCTCCAAGAAAAAAACAAAACTTGCCGTAAATAGTAACCCTAAAATTTATTGACTGGTTGCGTTGTTTTTATTTAAATTTTAAATGTACTTTATTTTCATTATAAATATACAGCCACGAAAACAACCTACCAAACATGACTCCTAAAGAAAGATCTTTAAGCACTTGCGCATACAACAGCCTTGCAGCAAAATTACTCCCTTTTGAAGCCTTGTGGAAAATCTCCATGATTCAGAACCAATACCAACATTTGTATAAGTAGGCTAATAGTAAAAGGAGAAATTACTTGCACATCCTTCACTCAGCCTTAGTGTGGCGCAAAAAGGAATTAGGTGGTGGTGGTGGTTAGTGTTTAACGTCCCGTCGACAACGAGGTCATTAGAGACGGAGCGCAAGCTCGGGTTAGGGAAGGAATGGGAAGGAAATCGGCCGTGCCCTTTCAAAGGAACCATCCCGGCATTTGCCTGAAACGATTTAGGGAAATCACGGAAAACCTAAATCAGGATGGCCGGAGACGGGATTGAACCGTCGTCCTCAAAGGAATTAGGTATTGTGCTTTTTAACACTGATGTAAAGAATGAATTTAACCATAACATAATTATCTCCAGAAACAGAATATTTTAAGAACGTAATTTCTTTTTGTAAGGCATGAGATGTTAAAAAAATATTTATTTTTTATATAATTTACGTAATACCGGCAGTGAGACGTACTTGGGTAGCTCAGTTAGTAGAAATGAAATTTGCCAAAACGGTAGCTCATCGTGTTCGGTCAGAGGGTTGGCTGCCGTCTGTAAAATGTCATCCGCCCCGACCAATTGGAAAGCACTTTTCCGCGAAAGGTAGAGGTCCCGGGTTCGAGTCCCGATCTGGCATACTGTTTTAATATCACAGAAAGGTACATATGAGCGCACACTCGGTTGTGGTAAAAATGAAATTATTGTAAGACGTTTGGAGTTCCGGTCATGAAAAGGGTATAAAGTTCTTGGACACTTCTCTTACTACAATGTCCATTGTAAATATTCAGTAAGCATTCGTGTGCCTATACAAAACATAACCCAGTAGTCTTTTTGATTTATAGACTTTGAACTGGATAAAGGCTAGCGAAAAGAGAAAAAAAAATATGATCCTGACCTATACAAAACATACTGACAGATGGAAGGGTATAACAATTGTTGTGTGATGTCACTTGATAGTGCCCGATAGGTGAAAACAACTAATAGGAAATGAAATGTTTATTTCAAACAAGCGGCGCGCAGAAAATGGCTTAGTTTAATGTACTAATTATATATTATTTGTAACTCAACTTGCCACAAATGCGATGTTGCTGTTTTTTTATTTATTTATTTTTATTGGCTAGGTCAGTGTAATAATTATCTGAGCATTATAATTACTTTGGCATTTCTAATCACTTCAGTATGAAATAGCTGTGCAATTAGTGGAAAGATCCTTTCTGGTTTTACGTATGCTTTGTGTGTCAAATATTCACCAGATGAAAGTTGATTTCACTCATTTAACCAACGAAACCACGCCAACCAAATTCACTCCCACACATATCAACGAAAACATCCCACTATGACAAATGTAATGATAAAGTAATCCATAATCAGTAGATGAGAACGTGTTGCTGTCGAATCGTGTCATGCCGAATCAAATAATTGGTTTCCAAGCGTGACTGTAGCAGAAAAACATTGTTTATAAAATACACAGATTGAATACATGAAGTTGACGGAAGTACACTCAAAGCTGTTAGGCAGTGACATACCAAGAACCGTTCCTGAGGTGCAAACAATCGGAAAGAGCAGATTCTTCCATTTCAGAATGTTCCAGAAGTACTACTGTTACAAATAGGTCATTGAGTCTTCCCTACGCATCTGCTCATTTACAGTTTTAACAACTATATTAAATTAATTCCTTGTTAGGCAGTGGAAGAAATTCGTAGTCTATTTCCAAGTATTGCAGATATCAGCGCAGTGTCGATAGGAAATCATTCGATCCCCACTGTATAAAGTATCATCCATTTTATTATGTAGCCAGAAACAGTTTCAGCGCGTCATTGCCGTCGACAAATATCGTATTAATATCATTGCCGTCGACAAATGTGGTATTAATAGTCACAGAACGTCCCGGCGCAGAACTAAAGAAGAGTTCTTCGTAACTGTTTGCTACAGTCGTAGCTGCGATATTACTGTAATAATCGGACACAAGGATCTGATTTTTGTTATATCTCTCAGTAGATACAATGAAGCTACAAGGAAACTGGTATAGGCATACGTATTCAAATAGAGATGGTTTGTATAGAGGCAGAATACGGCACTGCAGTAGGCAACATCTATATAAAACAAGTGTCTGGCGCATTTGTTAGATAGGTTGCTGCTGCTACAGTGGCAAGTTATATGCATTTAAGTGAGTTTGAACGTGGTGTTACAGTAGCGCACGAGCGGTGGTGCACAGAATCTCTGAGGTAGTGGTGAAGTGGGGATTTTACCGTACGACCATTCCACGACTGTACGGTGAATGTCAAGGATCTGGTAAGATCAAATCTCTAACATCGCTGTGGCTGGAAAAATATCTGCAAAAACGGGACCAACGACGACTGTAGAAAATTGTTAAACGTGACAAAAGTGCAATCCTTCCGCAAAATGCTGCCGGTTTCAGTGCTGGGCCATCAAGAAGTGTCAGCGTGAGAACTATCCAACGAAACATCATCGATATGAGCTTCCCGAGCCGAAGCCCCATTTGTGTACCCTGGATACGAAAGAGCTTTACGCCTTAACTGGGCCCGTCAAACACTGACACTGGGCTGTTGATGACTGGAAACATGTTACCCGGTCGGGCGAGTTCATTTCAAATGGTATCGAGCAGATGGACAAGTACGGGTATGGAGACAATCTCATGAATCCATGGACCTTGCATGTCAGCAGTGGACTCTTCAAACTGGTGGAGGCTCTGTAATGATGTGAGGTGTGTGTAGTTGGAGACCCCTGATATGTCTAGAAACAACTGTCAGGTGACACGTACGTAAGCATCCTGTCTGATAACCTGCATCCATTCATGTCCATTGTGGTTATAAACAGGACGGTCAGAACCAGTCCGAAATGCTTGCAAGTGTGTTGCAGGAGAGGCTATGCTGAGAAGCAATTAAGAAAATATTAGAATACGTTGCTCCGTTTCGGAGTTATTTAGCATTGCTTAGCCAATGATGATGATGATCTACGCACAAATTCAAGCACTTTCACGCGCTAAAATGCGCTATTGTACAGACATTTGGTGGTCTGTGAGCAACCACTTGATGAAATGCTTATTACCAGTTGAAATGTGACTTTTTTTGGAAGTGACATATTTAAGCTATGCTTGATCGATTTGAGGATACCAAACGAAGGACACGTTTGACTAAAACACCTTGCAGGCTGCTTGAGTTAGCGCACACGACGACTTGATAGTATAACTTCAGCCTAATTAACTTTGAAACAGCGTGACGTATTGAATCTTTTCTTAACAATCATTTCTCAGCACAACTGCCCCTGCAACACCTTTACAAACTTTTCATTGTGTTTCTGACCACCCTGTATACAGGATAAATGAACTTCCTTGTCGCGTCCTCAGCTCAGATCCTCCGTACGCTCTTGGTAAAATAAAAATAAATTTACTACCTACCATGTTTGATTGTGTAATGACTTATAGAAATAGCATGACAGTGAATCGACGCAGCGGCTCCTCTTGCAAGACCCTTCCACCGCGTGTCACATCTTTAGGCCGTGTCCTATGTGAGCGACAGAAGCGAGCGACAGCAAGTGGCGACAAAACATAACCGCAGGTGTATTTACGGAAGTGTCCTACGTGAGCGACATCTGTGTCGCTGCCTGTCTCCCACTGCAACTGGCGACGTTTGAATTCAAACGTGTTTGAATCTTGTGAGTGCAGCATGCTGCACACAGAGCGACAGCCATGGGTCTTCCTGGCAAAGCATTGAAGCGGACGCGACGGCAGCTATGAATTACTTAACATCCGATTTTAAGAAAACTATTTGGTGAAAATATTTGATTCTTACGCTACCTATAGCTTGATATCTTTAAATGATAAAGGTGAGAATTTATTTTCGTTATTCGTCATAGTTACTGGGCTGCACGAAATTTTTAAGAATTTGCAGAGGTAAAATCACATTGTGTAGTTCATTTAAGGCCATACGTTATTGCGTATGAAATGTAACCAATCTATCTAAATTGTACTGAAAGTTGAGACCGCAAATATATCTCTCTTCATTCTTGAGATATTGATTGTTATAACAGCGGACGGGTCTCTCGCGGCGCGTCCGAACCTTTCCTGCGCTTCGGGAATCAAGTGGTCGTAAAAGTCGTCGTATCTCATAAAAGGTTCAAGGTATCGAAACGACGAAACTTGGAAGTGACAGCACGCAGGAAGGAATATTTTATCATATGATTAACACTCGATACGTTTTTATAAAGAGCGAAAACAAGACTCCCTATGACACACCATGAGGTTTTGTCCAAATTTTCATAGCCAAACAAAGGCAGAGAAACAGCTAAAGGGGGTATCAAAGTAAGTTGCCTGAGATCTGGTTTGGCATGAAAATATGTAACTGCTTGAAAGTAATCAGGGTAAATTTAAATGTCAAAAACGCTTCCTTCGAATCAAGTAAGTCAGGAAGGCAAACGAGGATCAGTAAGATCATGCTTTCTGAATAAAACTTGAGATTCAAAAATGGAAGAAATCAGTCAAATATTTTATAAAATTATTTGTGTAAAAGAAATAAGTAGATCAGAGACGTTCTATGTGCCTTTGAATGACGCTTGAAATCATGAACTGGAAATGAGGTGCACCAAACATTTCCCTAATATTTTTTATTTCTAACTTTTCGACAAATCATTACACAAAACATTTGACTTTCTTTTCAAAAATTTTGTAAGCTTTACTTTTACAGACTGTTTAGAGTAATTGAAACGCTTGGCCTTAACACTGCTGATGAATTACGTTCGCAACATCAAATGTCTGTAAAATTTCATGGTTCATTGTAATTTATTAGGAATTAAACACTGGGATAGGTGTGAAAATAAAGTTCTTTGGCAAGACCTTAAAAATATATTAGCGATGCAGCGTAAGCAGTATACATAAAGCTTAGTATACAGAATCGTAACTGAGTCAGTAGAAATATAAGACCGACTGGGGATGGAACCAAGGACAATTTCCCCACACATAACTATGAACTGCATACTCTACCCTTCCAACAGCTGTCTATCGTTCGTTCGATATCAAACTGTGTACCTATGTTTGCATTTAGCGTACTTAGTCATGTAATAGTTATTCCTCCATATTAATTGGTTGTTAAAAGGTCTTTATCATGTAAAAAAAGATTCGTATTTAATTTATTCATGAGATAGTCGAATGCTCCTCTGCTCATTCATGTGTATTCGAAGAACTTGCCTAGTGATCAGAATAAGATTATCACTCTGCAGCGGAGTGTGCGATGATATGAAACTTCCTGGCAGATTAAAACTGTGTGCCGCACCGAGACTCGATCTTGGGACCTATGCCTTTCGCGGGCAAGTGCTCTACCAACTGAGCTACCCAAGGACGACTCACGCGCCGTCCTCACAGCTTTACTTCTGCCAGTACCTCGTCTCCCACCTTCCAAACTTTACAGAAGCTCTCCTGCAAACCTTGCAGAACTAGTACTCCTGAAAGAAAGGATATTGCAGAGACATGGCTTTGCCACAGCCTGTAAAGTTTGGAAGGTAGGAGACCAAGTACTGGCAGAAGTAAAGCTGTGAGGACGGGGCGTGAGTTGCTTTTGTAGTTCAGTTGGTAGAGCACTTGTCCGCGAAAGGCAAAGGTCCCGCGTTCGAGTCTCAGTCCGGCACACAGTTTTAATCTGCCAGGAAGTTTCTTGTCTAGTGATCTTCGTAGTTGACGATACTTATGAAATTCTCCATGGAGATTTCTACCTTTGTAAATTTCAAGCACAGCATTCCTTTTCGTTTTGGTTTCTTAAGTAAACCTAATTCTGTAGCCTTACTCTCCAGCTACAGTGTTCTTCAGGTAAAGGATAGAAACTGCTGATTGGCTCTAAGCAGCCACCTTGTAGCGCGACATGGTCGCAAGCAGGACACTCAAGGTTTTCGCCCGATGTTGCTGCTTGTCGCTGGAGTGTCGCGTATCCAGAAGTCGCTCGCTTCTGTCGTTCATGTAGGACACGGCCTTAGAGGCAACGCCAGCTGTTGCTGCAATGTTCGCGCATTGTTGTTCGTCGGCGTAGTGCGAGACTTAACAATTCGGCTAACGGCGGCCCCGAGAGTGGAATTAAAGTGGGGCGGGTGTTCCGTTTTTAGACGGCGCGGCGGGAAGGTGTGGTAGCTTGGCTTGGGTCAGGCCCGTGCGGTGTACCGGTAAGCGGCCGGCATTATGTAGCTCAGCTTGTAAACATCCTGCCGGCCGGCGTTACTGGGAGCTTCCGTGCTGTCCGAACCACGTGTGTGTGGCATGTTTTGAGGAGCCTGGTTGCTGCTAAAAGTCATTGTGTCTTGCTCTGTACACACTGTCTCGTACACAGTAGCTGCGCTATATAGCCACAGTGTATTTTACACATGCATAATACACATCACTGCCAAAGTAGAAATGAACCAGCTCCCCTTCCCCCTCTCAACGGACTACATCTGTACGCCATGAGCCACCTCACAGTGTGTAGCTGAGGATACTTTGTATACAATTGTTACTTCCTCCTCCCTCGCTTTTCCTGTTCCAGTCGCGAATGGTTTGCGGGGAGAACGATTGCTGGTTAGCCTCTGTCTGATTTCGAATCTTTCTAGTTTTACCTTCGTGGTCTTTTCGCGAGCTACACGTTGGAGGAAGCAATATATTGGTTCACTTTTCAAGGTACATACACTGTGGGAACTATTAACGATAAACCACACCGTGACTCAGAACGCCTCTCTTGTAGCATTCACCACTGGAATTGGTTGATCATCGCAGTGACACTTTCGTGCTTACTAAGTGTACTTTCTTTGGATCTTTTCTATTTGCTCCATCAATCCTATCTGGTACGGGTCCCGTACTGGTTAGCAATATTCAGGTACTGTTCGAACGAGGTTTTGTAAGCTACCTCCTTGTAAGCGGTTGGACTTAATTTCCTGATGGTTCTTCCAATGAATCAGTCTGGCATCTGCTGCATTCGCGATTAATTTTATTGTTCGCTCCGTATGCATATTCATAGCGATTTTATGACAGTAGCTACTTCCAGTAATCGTTCCGTGTATCCGCAATAGGTTATACTTGTTTATGTTAAAAGTCAGTTGTCATTCCCTGCTCCAGGAATCGATCGTCTGCAGATCCTCCTGTATTCCGCTTCAGTTTCCTATTGTTGCGACTTCTCTGTACAGAACAGGAGCATCCACAAAAAGCCTTATCTAATTTCCGACAATATCCATTGCATCACATACACATATTTCGGAAAGTAATGGACCTATAACATATCCTTGACATGCACCCGACGTTATTATTACTTCTGAAGATTTTCTTCCATCGAGTACGACTTGCCGTGTTCTGTTTGCTAGACTCTTCAGTCCGGTCATACAGCTGGTCTGATATTCCGTACGCTCTTATTTTATTAGACAGCAGAGCGTAACTATTGAACGTTTTGGAAAGTAAAGGAACGTGTAATCAACCTGGGATCCAATATCTACTGCTTTCTTGGTGTCGTGGACGATTTTTTTAATATTCTTATCGGCCAAACACGACCAGTCCTCCGCTTTCTCCTTGTGTTTTTACCTTTTTGCTGACGACGTTCCCGATTTCTTATTTCTTCTGCCTTCAGAACCTTCTAAATTAAATATATATTTTCCTCAAAAAGGTTTCTTTCCGTTATTTCCGATTCTTTGATGTTGTTTCTTTCTCTTCTTTTTTCTGCAATCCATGGTACTTTTTTTGTTTCGAGAAATACAGGAAAAAGCATTTATTTAGGCTCTTTTTATCTGGTCCGATGCAGTCCGTCTCCATTTCCTCCGCTTTCAGAGGCGCCCCTTTCAGAGGAGCCCTTAGACTTGTTTATACGCGGTATACGCTACAGCGAATTCCCGGTTGCCAAGGATGCTGATTATTTGTGCATAGTTCGCTTGTTCTTCAAAAATTAAAAACCCAAGCCTGTTATACAGTGGAACCTCATTATTCTGTACTTGATGTGATCCGGATTATCAAAAATTCTAAAATTCGGAGAACTTGGAGTTTACTTTGTGACGAATGCATTCTCAGAGATATGCTTTGCGTAATGTCTGATGTGAAGAATGTAACTCAGTCCTGTCACTAAATTTATCGGCCATAACATGCTGTATTAATCCTGTCATTAACGGAGCCATATGTGCAAAACAGGGCTCATTCGAACAATAATCTAACTAGAATTGGCTGTACTTGTCTAATAACAGTGAAAAAAAGATAATATGTGTCTCCTGATTTCTTAAGTTTTGAAGTAACTGAAACTAAGAATATTTAACTTTTCCCGGAATTAACTGTATATCAAGCTGACACACGCAATCAAGGATCATAAAAGTATAACATGTTGAGTATTCATCCATCTCTCAAAATCAAAGTTTCCCCTAACAAAATGTTACACAAAATGACTGGACAAATCGTGGTGTGCTGCTGACGTGATGCAGGACACTGCACATTAATCCACAAGATAATTAGTACTCTCACAGTGATTAAAAAGCGAATGAAAAATGAAGACTTAATAACTTTGGTCTAATTAGTTATAATTGCAGTTGTTTGCAATAATGGCAGAGTAGGAAGCTAATGGCTTGCGGAATTATAATATTTATAGTAAAAAATGGTTTAATGAACGAAAATTATTAACAGGAAAAAGATTGCAGTTCAAAGGGTTAATTTACAGTTACATAAACTCAGTGAGAGTAAGAAACTACCACTACTTTTGCAAAAGGTCTTTATAGTATTATTTAGAGTAATAGTTCGCGTGCGTTCAGTTTTTTTCCTCAGGGTCAGTCTCCACTTATCTGGTGATGACCGCGGGTCTTCGAGGTCCGCGTCGTTGGTCCATAATGCTGGAGCGCGCACTCCTGTAATTATCGTTGTCTTGCTGTTCCTCTTGATCGTAACCGACCGTTGCGAATGTAGAAGGAATGCGCGATGTTTGTAGAAGTGTTTACATGCAGCGACGAAAGTAAGATAGGTCATTAAATTAACGTGTCACGTATCCCGACTTCACAAATTTTCTTAGCCGTTATTAGTCACAGTTTTATGGTTTTCCGATCGATCGACATTTTAACAGTACAACCGTCCGCAGTAAGAAAGGTCATTAATATATTAGTAATGCGAATTAACAGTTCGCGGTATGCATCAAACTATCCGTGCTGTGCCCCAACCTCACCGTACAATAACAACTGCGATCGGCGCTCCATACTGTCGCTAAAAGTTCTTAATATCAGTTTACAACACTGATATGCGTTAACATAAATATGCTTAATTGCACTGGCCGCGGAGTGCACTATTCTGTACTTTGTACAATAAAAACAGTGCACTTAGAGCGTAGCGTTCACGCACTTAAGCAGTCTGCACGTCATAGGTTTTACGTTCTTGCCGAGTTGTAGCTCCTACTAATAAGCAACGCGTCACGTATGGTTATCAGTTCCTAATCCGCGGTACACAAAACATGTCACTGTCCAACAGTTATTTTACAACCGCCATGGACACAATAGTGGCACAACAATCACGTTGCTGTTCTCGTTCCCGACTCTTTGTTGGCGCTTTTCTCTGTCGACCTATCGATATGTTTCTACACCGCCCACCACATCTAATTTCACATTACACTTTCAAAAATTCCGAGTACGTCGATTTACAGCTTCACACAAAATTACATCATCACATTACTCTATTCATGCAAAATGAATTTAAACCATATGATAAAGAAAAGATAAACATAGAGCCTCAGAACAAATGAAGATAGCAAATACATTCATGACCATTCCACGACGTAAACAGAAACATATTTCTACAAAGAAATTTACAGCATTCATCCCGAAATAATTCTTTCAGTGTATCACGAAATTGAAGCAGGAAACAAGCAAAAAGGAAGTGTAGGGAAAAAGTAAAAAATCTGTATCGTTCTGTAGTGTTATCGTCACGGCTTATACGAGGAATAGAGATTTTAGAATGCCTTTCTGGAATTTTCAGCAGCTGTTGTATATCCTCGAAAGGCCACCACCAGCCACCGACAGCTGACGTATTCACAATTTGTAACCAAGTCGGCTGGCTGCGAAGTTAGGACCACCATTAGGTAACTTCTTGTTTAAACTCCTCTGTTTCCCTGGGCTATTAGGCTTAAAATAGAAACGCCACTTCCCCTGCTTGCCCTAAAAAACATGCAAAGCTCGACTCGCTCCTTGCTGTTTTAGTTTCACCACAACGCTTCTACACTGTTCTTTGTCGTCGTTTTCAAACAAGACATTTTTCATGTTGTTCTTAAGGTGTGACGCCTTTAAAATTCCAAATTCAGCACCAATGTTTTTCAACAGTTTTCTTTCATCCATTAATTCTATGCAGTGCATCTAACTTTGCGTCCGTGGACACTAATCATCTTTTTTCTCCTTGGTGTTTTACTGCACTCTCAATAAACGAGGGCAATACAGTACAAAACAACTCAGTATTAATCTGTCAACTAACACCCTGTTTGGAAGGATTTGTAAATTCGTTGTCCGTTCCAGGGGAGCAGCGGATAAGTAATGCAGTAGGTTTTGGGATGTGAAAAGTGGCTGGTTTTTTTATTTAACAGCAAATACGTTTCCAGTAAAAATATTTGTACTGTGATTACATGTGTTTTTCACTTATTTGTGCAATATCTCGACTGCATTAACCCATGTGATAGGGAGGTTGCTTTACGTTCTAATACCTTTCTTTAGAGTTTTTGCTCTCAACAAACCTACCTCTAGTACCATGGAAGTTACTCCCTGAGGTACTATCACGTGTCTGGAAATTCTGTCCCTTTGTAGAGTTCCTATTTGGTCAGCGATTCTACAGATAATCACCCAATTTATCTTATCAGTCCACTTTAATTTTCAGAATCCTTCTGTAACACTACATCTGAAACGCTTCAAATCTTCTGTTTTTTTCCCCTCCTTGTTTCCCATGTCAATGAGTCACTTCAACACAATACTGTGCTCCAGACGTACATTCTCAGAAATTTCTTCAGAATTGAGGCCATTTTTTGATACTAACAGGCTTCTGTAACCGAGGATTGCTTTCTTTGCATGTGCCAATCTGTTTCTTATATTCTACTTGCTTCGTCCGTCATCCGTTATTTTGCCTTCAAGGTATTCAAGGAATTTCTTCACTTCGTGTGCTGCCTGGTACCCAATTTTAATGATTCCTGTTAATCTTACTTGTGTTCCTCGTATTGCCTTCGTCTTTCTTTGGTTTTCTTACAAACCATATTCCGTTGCTGCTAAGTTGATTGTAGATTCCATTTAGCAGGTGCTGTAATTCTTCTTCACTTACACTGAAGATAGCAACGTTATCAGCGTAACTTGTCATTGATATTTTTTCACCTTGCATTTTAATCCGGGAACTATTTTTATCACTGTCATTGCTTCTTCGACGTATAGATTGAAAAGCAGGGTAGAAAGACACACTATAGTACGCCCTGTTTAACCTGAGAATTTCGTTCTTGGTTTTACAAAGTGATTGTCCCCTCTTGGTTCTAGTACATATCGTATATTACTCATCATTCTCAGTGGCTCACTGGTATTATTTCGGAATTTCAAACCACTTATACTATTTTACGTTGTCGAAAGCCTTCTTCAGGTCGACAAAGCCTTTGAACTTAACTTGGTTTCTTTTAAGTATTGCTTCTATTAACAGTTGCAACGTCTGAACTGCCTCTCTGGTGCATTTACCGTTCTGAAATCCAAACTAATCTTTTCATCTAATAGATTTGCAATTTTCCATTCCATTTCCATTTTCGTCTAACAGATTTGCAATTTTCTTTTCCATTTTACTGTACAATATTCTTGTCAGAACTTAGATGGATGAGCCATCCAGTTGTTTTTGTGACACCGTATTTTACGGATGAGCTGTGTTTGCTACTTCGTATTTTACGGACTTTAAGTTGCACTTCTTTTCTTCGAAAACTTGCCTCCAAATTTCAGGTATGCCTTAATCTCGAAATTAATATAAAAATGTCCAGTCTTTTATTTAAAATTCTCGCCATTCTGAAAATGGCCATATATTTGATGCCACGGGGAATATGTCTCTATCTGGCAATAATGATTCAACTGGCCGCAGCAGAAAAACTGTAGAAAATGAGGGAGGTTAAATATGTAAATAGAGGAGTGAATGAAAAATTGCCAAATCTAGATGATGACGTATTGAAATTTATTCAGACACCGCCAGAATGGCACTGGAATCAATACAAAAATGATTCAAATACACGCTGGTAAGCTAGCGCTACAGTGGAACTTAGTCTGTTAAGGGTGGAGTTGGTTGGTGCTACAGGTTTATGAAGTGTCATGGCCTTCACATGCGCATTGAAAACCAAAATATGTCAGAAAATGCCCCAAGAGTATGAAGAGAGAATATTTTCATTGCTTTACTATTCAATATCGAAAGAATACCAGTGTAGAACTAAGCCAAACAGCAAAAATAGGCGAAACTCCTGTGACATTTGATGTTCTGAGTAACAGAACTGTTGTTGCCATGAAAAGCGCTAAAACTGTAACTATAAAAGGAAGTTTACATGAAAAAATGCACTACACTGTTGTCATTTCAAGCGCAAAACAATGCCAAAGCCTTCTGAAATACTGTGAGGTGGTGGTGTTCGTGTTCATGACAAGGGTTGGATAGACAAGGCTGGTATGAAATTATGGATTAACAGAATGTGAGAGAGAAGGAAAGGTGCCTTATTGCAGAAGAGTTCTCTTCTTGTGCTGGGTCGGTTTAGTAATCATTTAAAAATTCTATGAAAAACAAATTGCGACAGGGAAATACAGAGCTTGCTGTTAGGACTTACTTCGTAGTTGCACCTTATTGATGTCTCAATAAATAAACTATTTAAAGCATATATGAGAGAGGAATATAACAAATGGATGAAACCCAACATGAATTCACGCCAAATGGAGCTTTAAAACGACCTGCAATCAAACAAGTGTGTCAGTGGATAAAACAGCCGTGGTCTAGAGTGGGAAAAGACACTATGAGTAGTGGGACTACCTTCATTGTGGTGCATTTTGTTAGTGTGGGCTGCCTACATTGGGGGCAGCTATGCACTCGGGCAAACCTGTTGTTCTCCTTTGATTGACAGGTACTCAACCTATTGTTCTGTTGAAAGGATCCTTCCTTTTGATTGACAGGCACTTGTTCCCCCAACCACTCTCCCTCCCCCATCCCCCCTCGCTGCTACAACTACATGGTCAAGTCTGAGTTATTGGAATAGCCCCTGCCACTCTTATCAATTTGACTGACTACTTAATGAGATTGATCAATTAATTACCCTCACCATTCCCACCCTTTCTCCCGGAAATTGGCGGGAAAAAGACTCAGGTGTTCGGTCATTTGGAGGGAATTCGATTGTAGTGTATGGAATATTGTTTAAACAATTTAGACATTGTGTGGAATATTGTCTATTTAAGCAGTTTAGGGTATTCAAGGCAGTGTCTGGAATATATGGAAATTGGTGGAGGGGAAGGATATCATAACATGAAATTCGAGGGTATATTGTTTATTTGTAAAAAAATTCAAATTTGTGGGGTTGGATTTTTCTTGCTCAACATTCTCTGCTGTTTGGAAACATCTAGGTCTTGTAAGAAGCAATTACATGGGGCAAACATGTTGCATAACCTAATTTTCGCACCGTATTCTAGGTATCTTAACCTAATGTTTAGCCCTTTGTCAGCACTTAACCTATTCTCTTAAGTGGTTTTCCATGTCACTCCCATTTCCTTAAACTGTTGTATCGCCTTTGATTCCAAATTAAATAATTAGTTATGTCCTCCAACCATTTTCTGGTACACTTTCCGAATTTCACATGATTTTGAACGCCATTTCTGGCGCATTTTTCTATTTTTCTTTGTCACCCCCCCCCCCCCCCTTAAACTATTGTGCTGCATTTTACATAAAAATTATGCAAATTAACCTAGTGCTCTGCACTTAACCTGCTGTTCTTCTTCATGTCACCCACTCATGCACACCTTCCCTTAACTGTTGTACCGCTAACACCACATTGATATAAAAAATTTATGCAAATGAATTAAAATCGATTTTGTATGTAGGGGGTAGTTTAATTTTCAGTATCCTATTGGTCAGTGAAATCGATGGATTACAGCTTAAACACAAGATTGCTGGTAAAAAACACATTCCACCACTTGGCGTCCGCTGCCGCCCCCAGCCCTGACCCAACCTCGGCCGCAGCCACCACAGCATCGCTCCGGCGTCCATAGGCCACCCTCCCTCAGGCTAACGGGTTAGGGCAGCAGCATCCAGGCTGCTCGCAGCAACTCGATTCCGCAGCATCTCCTCCTGCTTTGCCGTCACCTCCTCTCCGATCATGTGAGGTACAACAGATCCCTTTCCACATCAACACAGAAGTCCAAGGCGAGCTCACACTGATTCAGTATGCAAAACGCCTCTAGGCAGCACATGCGTTTACCATTGCTGATGCTGTACCTGTGGATAATGATGTCACACATCGCGCTATAGGAATCTGTTGCAGAATATCACAGGCTGCTATCTCCCTAGTGATCGTAACAGGACATAAGAGCTGCATCTAGCCGTGCTTACCTGCTCCTGTGTGACTGACACCTCGCCGTGAAGTGTCCAGGTGGTGATTCACCATCTAAAAGGCTCTCAATGTTATACTGACGTCACACGGCTATGTAAAATAAGAGTAAAGTCGACCTCTGGGAAATTGTATAGTGTCCCAGAAATAGTTAACAGTCGATTTTGTAGGAGCTTTTGTGATGTCTCAGCATGTCCGCTTAGAAATTCTTGTCCTAACAGAACCTGTTTACGAACATAGCATGGAATAACACTGAATGCATTCCTCCTGATGGTCCTAACATAGCACCCCATCCATCATGTCTTACCTTTCATGCTTTCAACATACACAAACGTTCTCACCACTATGTAAAGACTCCTCCGCCCAGCACAAAGGATGTCTTGTGAATGAATGGGGGATTGTGATTGGCTCTTATCGAATTTACCTGCCAAATTACTGATGCCACCAGTGTGGAAGCAACATCCGCCTTTTTTTCTTTCTGCAGACGAGACTTTCAGCAACAAAAAACTATTTTATAGAGATAGCCATATTGCACCCACAATTAAACCTTGCAAAGTTCCCTACATATTGTCAAATACAGAAACTCTCTTACTCAATTGCACTGCTATCCAAATGAGGACAGGAGCTTGTATATTAGAGTGTGAAACTGATATCCAACCCAGCAATGTATCACCGTGTACCATGTCGATGTAGGAAATATACAATTCGTATCCTGCACCATACAAAATCACATACATCATTTGTACATACACCGCAAAGACAGACAGCACAAGCACATGCACCATAGGTATACACGCAGCACTAGATATTTCCCACGAGGTCAGACGGTCATCTAATCTCAGCATGTGACCAGAGCACCCGCAGTGTTTCGAAGTCACTCTCAGAACTGTTGTGCAAAGACATTTCCCCGTTTCACAAACACTTTACTGTTTCTGGTCCGGACGTGCTTGCTTGCTCGCTTTTCTACGCACATCTCCAGACACTGTGATTACAAGAATATATCTAATTTCGCATGGTTTGCTAGAATATCCTACCATTTTCGCGGTACTTCTCGATATAAAACATATATCAATATCGCTTGTATAGCAGTATCACTCAAACGATATAATTCCAAGGATGTAGACTGGAAATTATTTTCTAGAAACCCAACACTTTAGCTAGGTGGAGCGTACTGTAAACGATAGAGTAAGTAGAAACTTACCACGTCTGCGAATGCTTTTACGAGACAAAACTCAACAAAAGAAAAACAGAGTAAACTGTATTTACACTCGCTAATTTACAGATTCCAAATCATCCCTATAATTTACGAAGTCAAATAACATGTTTCTCATGTCTAGAGAACCAGCAAACGTGTCTTCCACCTGCTAGATACATACACCTCAATCGACGTTCTCTCAACTAAATAAAGACGCGAAATGTGAAGAAGCAGTCAACCAAACAATTTACATGGGTGGGAATAATGGCCCTGCACAAACACACGTCCATATTTAATCTTCTCAAATTTCCATGCGATCACGAAAGCTATCCAACACATACCAAATACTAGCTCCTCGCTATTCAGCCATCTAGAGGACTACGTTCCTACACTCCAACAGGACTTCCCATTCGGACAGCTCCTACTGTTAATGGGAAAAGTGAATCATTCCTGTCACTGGCGCTGCATGCCAAGCACGCATAGGCTGAATATCCTAGAAAATCGGTCACATATATGTTTTATCATTGTACTTACAATTAAATGTTATGATTGCAGTATCAATTGAACAACATTCGACAATGAGCGAAGTGTCGGAAATGCACCCTGCTGACGGCAGTGGCTCTGGAAATAGAAATATCTGTACCATTCTTATGACCTGACACACTCTTCCCTTTGCTGTCACAGTATTCCATGTTAAGTCCATACCCTCCTTTTCACATGTCCAAAAACAAACGCATACTTTATAAGCATGATGCCCAAGGCAAACCTATCATACATCCCCTACTACCGAGTATAATACTTTGTCATTGAACTGATTGCCGGCGATACGAAATAATACTGTCCGAAAATCAACCATTGTTAGGATGTCGTATAAGTTTTTGTTGCGAATGGCACCACTGTGTCTTAGAGAGGCGTAATCGTCTTACAAACCAACAGATGTTAAAAAACACAACCATATTACCCTCACAAGTGGTCTTGGTTCTACAGGTGCACACCAGTATCCATGTTAAAAGCTATACTGGCTTTATAAATCGAAGTGTGGCATTACCTCCAAATGAATTGGTTTTTCCAGACAAATACCGAGACCGTGATCGTAGGCGTGTACATTATCAGACCAGCAGTCCGATTACACATAGCCCACGATGCAACCTCGTCATAAAATCGCTGAATTTTGAAAGTGATTCGGCTAAGGAACAAGGTATGAAACCGGTATTTGCAACCCGCTCATGCCACTGCCACTAGATATTTCTCCAGTATTTGTAACGTATCGTCTCGATGTCCACTGAGTTATAGGCGATGACTGACTGAGTAGGATCACAGACAGTAGTAGATGTGCTGACTGATGTAAGAAATATAAACCAGCTTTTCAAACCTCTAGTGTCACGCTGTCCGCTAGAAATGATGTCTATGACCTGGAATCAAGTCTTTCCATTCAACCATATGCATGCGTTGGATCCTACGCAGAAGTCTTTCAATGACTACAGCCACAAGTGAATCATATTTCTGTCACTCTCATATCTCGAAATGAGTCCACCTTTCTCGAACCTATCTGCTACAGTAAAATTCCCGCCTCATTTCAGGTAGACCCTGTGCATCCTGTAACTTCCCCCTCGGACTCTTTACTACCATCCCTGCAGCTTTGCGCACTTGGTCTTTCCAATATAAGTGGGAACTGAGTAGGGGTCGGAGTAAAACTTTATGTACCACCTTCTGCAACCATATAGAAACAGGCTAATCTGCATTACTGCGACAGAATTGTTTTGACTATTCGATAGAAACGAAGACTGCTCCTGCAACATGAGGTAGTATAAAAGACAGTACAGGAACTGGGGGGAGGACATGGATTTTGCTGCTGCATTGTGGTGCTTCTCCAAACTACAAGCAGGTACTATAGATCCACATCCTTCAGGACCCATTCACGTTTATCATCCCAACATTTTATCATTGTTATTCTATTGCTTCCGCCAGGAAGAAATTACAAACTATAAAAGTTCCACTAACTTCATCCGATAGAGAACTCTATAAGATTTTTACCGCATCTATCTCCTCCCATATGTCGAAAACAAATACCGCATGCATGCCGGCATCGAGCTCATGTGGTGATCCTATTAAATATACAGGTTTCTTCCACTGCACAGACCAGTTTAAAGTTTCATCACCTCTACTATAGGAGGATGACCATATCCTGCAGACCATACTGTAAGTCGCAAGAGACGCTCCCTGTGACCCTGCATCGTTGTTTGAAACATTCTTTTTTTCTGCTGTAACATGCTTTGTACGCTGCCATACATTTTGTTTTTCTGCCACGACTTTGAGGTATGTGTCAGGTTCTAAACTGATATTAACAAGTTCTGATCCATTGCCTCTCACAGAAAACTACACGTTGCACGGTGTAAATCATCTTGTTACTCCAGCTACCATAACACACCGCACACACTGGATGATTTTAAATAAAAGACAGTTACAACATAAGGAAACTGGAAGAGTTTGGAGGCGTTGTAGAGTGTTTACAAACTGCTGTCCGAAAGTGGTTGGCGACCTGTACATTTAAACTCATCTGTCAGTGACAGAATAGCTGATGGCTCCGCATTCCGTTTCGACTGATTCCTCATACTACAGTCATGTACGTGATCACTGTTTCGGTGCTATCTGTACGCAGAAGGTGTTGTCCCTCTACCAAAACTCGTCCTCCAACTCAAAGAAGCGATGTCAGTCAATCATTATCTAGTAACCAATAGCGTACCAGTGGACGGATGGGATGAAAAGACACCCCCGATGTATTGAAATAATAAGCATTACAGTTGATTACGTGAACAGTTTTACCAATTTTACAGTAACTTTAACGCCGACCAATGATGTGACAGTATGTTTCCCAGTTTCAGTATCATATTTAACCGCCCCCCCCCCCCCCCACACACACACACTTTGCCAGTATCATTGCAAATGTGAATGGATGACTGTGCAGTACGTCCAAGCATCGTTAATTCTCGAACACATCCATCATCAAAGTACATTAGACAGCGCACTATGTATTTCTAACACTTCGAGCAATGTGCTTAATTGACGATCTCTCTCAATGGTGATGAGAGTCACAGAACATTCTCACAGTCTTAGGGTAAAATTAGTGACTGAAAGCCCCCCTCACAGTGTCACTGACCAACCCGCCCTGCAGCACCATTACCGATCTAATCTGCAACAAACCAGAAGTAGACCGCTACATTCCACGTCTCGTGAATGACTGGAGCTTGTCGATTCCTCTCCGATCCAAGCGCACAAAATTTCTCGTGATGCGCCCATGTCGAGGAGGTTAGCACTCCTTATCGATGTATAGTTAAGGATTTGAAAGCGTTGCAATGTAATAGCATACAGTGAAGAAGAACAGGAAGAGGATGTGTTTTTTTTTTCACGATGGAGCTCCAAACGGCGTTCGAAGCATTTTAAGTAAATCAACCAAGCTATCAAATTTAAAGTATTATTCCAGAGTCCAGGATCAGTACCTGGAAGATATTGGTAAGAGAAAACATAAACACACGCTACAACATTTTGCACTTAAAACGGGCTGTAATGTTAGATCGCTTGCGTTTCCGACCTATCAGTCGTATGGAATGCAGTGCCGTTAATATTCCAATGTAAGAAATATATTTCAGGCGCGTTACATACATCCTTCTTCCCAGTTTCTCTACGATAAACTATGATATCGAACCGTTAAACGAGAAAACTGTCTCCTTAAAACATTGGTTTTGTGTGATACGAGCACAATATAGCTTTCCAGATATGTGTAGCGTTCACTGTTCACATCCGATCACGCTTCAGAAATTATACTACGCCTGCATCAGCCCTAAAAGGAAACAGATAAACGCATAGCAGCAGCGTCCGACATGTGAAAATTACAAGTCATTCCGCCACTAACGCTGTAAACAGCACATCTGTCATGCGGTGTGTGCACGGGGATTGCAGTACCTCACAAGCAACTATCGCTAACTTAGTTATGACGCTGAAGTCTCGATTTTACACCCAAGATGCGACAGGGGGGATGGAGCACATCGCATACACCATAGTTCGTTTAGAGGAATGTGTCACGTTTCATCACACATGAGATGCAAGTCCTCTGATGACCGAGAGGTTTGCCGTTAAGGATCGCAAGTAGACAGTGCTTTAAATCACATACAGAACACGTGGCTGTATACGAGTCGAACACAGGCTATGTCACATGACTGATGCATCCTGACAGAGCAGTGGAAAAATTGACCTACAGCAACTTCTCCCTTTCTAGAATTCATCATCAGTCTGCCATTAAATCGTACTTCGTTACAGCTCCATCTCAATGGATCACCCCGTCCACTCTGGCATCCTTTAATGCAGATGCATGTAAGTTTAGAGGCGGTTGGTTCACTGTCTTCCTGAAAAGCGTCAAATGTATCTGCTCCACCCTGTACATCGCGTACTGATTACTGAACTGTACCACCGTATCGCTAGCATTTAGACACATCACACTCGAACAGTCCATTTACATATTTACAAATCAGATCTTAAAATCGAAGTTCTTTTCAGTGAAGAAAGATGTAAACGTTCTGCCAAATGCTAGGTAGTCGCACATATTCATTTTGTTAAAAAAAATCTAGTGTTTTATCCGAATCCATAAGCTAGTAGGCTTACATAGATCATTGCAGCAGTACAGGCTGATGATCCATTACAACGTCAACCAGTTTAGATGGATTTTTTACATTTCCACTGCATCCATACTAATTTCTTCTAATATACTTCCTGCTTCTGACTGTGAAAACTTGTGTATTTTCTCTAGAGTGTGTAGAATTTCCGCTATTAAAATACTGCATATCCAACATATAGTGCACTCGACAAGATACTAAGCACCTTCAACCGTCAGTTCCGATTACACCCGGTGTGTAATGATTTATACTAAAGTAATATGACACATGGCAGTAGGCAGCACTCAGATTTTCTTTTTGTCCTTGATATTACACCCCAATACTGGATCTAGTCACTGCTAGCTTAGTGGGGTGTAAATGTCGCAAAGTACTTGTTACCGGATCATATGGAACTGTGTAATACAGGGATTAACAACAGTATCCTGCTGAGGAACCCCGTGAAAGACCGCATACGTAGACAGAAAGTTGGTATTGTCTGTCAGTTCGATGCTTCGACATTAAAAAATCACGGTTCTTCGACGGACGTCAGAAGGTGTTAGGATCACAATGTAGTCCTATTAACAGCAGACCAAAGCGTGACTGATGTAGGAAAAAAGAATAAAAGTATTCTGACATATTATCCACAAAATCCTCACCCTTCGGAAGAAGCACAAACTAGCGCTTGGAAAACCACACAGCATGTTCAGTCCATGGTTGTTCGTTTCACTCCAATATTTAAGCCCTTCACCACAATGGAAACACAGGGTTTCATCTCAGTCATCGGTATAAAACAATTCAGCTTTACTGTTTGTGAGGATATTGCTTAATGGCTACTAAAGACCAATATTTGAAAGATGCGAGCCTCGCATCTTTATGTTCTGTACTTAGGGTGAGCTAACCTAATCTCCCGCACATCACACGTTGAACTGCACAACGATGCTGATTCAGGAGATGAATATGAGTGTTTCCATTCTCACAGGTTACAAATATTGTACGAAACAAACATTTCGACCAACCGATATACCTCCCAAACACCCTCAGACATCCACTATGTTACAGTGCGACTTGCGGTCAAAGCTCCCTTTATATGAAGTCTACTGACCCTTAAGCTCACGTGATCATACGCCACTATTGGTCACGTATTATAAATTTGCTTGTACATGTGGTACAGTTGGAAACACCTAGCGCAACTGCGATATTTTTCTGTAACATACCATGCATCCAAATTCCTAAAAAGATTAATATACAAGAGAAAGGAATAGAAAATTGAGGATCCGTGGCGACATGATTTCGATAATGTAGGAAAAACTGCGTTTCGCACATAAGCATCTGTCGGATAGGTGACACAGTTATGCGAAGAATTTCATAAGAGTGATTGTAAAATTCGATTTCATTGAAGGTTTGCTGACGACTAATTAAAAACAACAGCTTTCGAGACGCACACTTCAGAATCATGAGGGTGCGACTTCTAGCGCGCTTCATAATCTACCTGTATCCGAATTCTGTGAAACTCGTAAACGTTGTGAGCAATAAGAATGTGGTTGTTAAGAATTCAGTTGACTATATATGAGGAAGAGAAATAGAGACGAACTTATTGGGCTGTGGATTAGGTTAATGATGAAGGTACGTCTAGTAATGATGAAGGTACGTGCATGCAAAATGGCTAGGCCAGTTTTAGAATTCGGATTTCCCTGAAAATATTTTTTCGCTTAATGCAGCTCTGATTTGTTTTGTGATCTTACGAATTCTTTGATACAGCAGTATTATTGGATATGGAGTACTTGTGTGGTACTGTACAAAGATAAACATTCGTACCTGAAAGGAGGGATGCCGTTAAAAAAAAAAAAAAAAAAAAAAACACCTAAGCACTTACAGTGTATCGCAAATCCGCGCACAGGTCTCAGACTTGTCTGCCAGGATTTTTTTTCCTGTTTTTCAGTACGGCGTGCGATTTTACCAGTACACAGATCTCATAATGATGTCCGTTAGTAAGTGCTCGGATATTTCCGAACAAATATATTTTCGTAATTGCTTTCGCAGTTGAAAGAAACGTTCTCTCTTGACTCTGCAGCCAACCTGTAGGAGCCCGTTTGTGGGCGATGGGTGGGGAAGGGGGCTGCCTAAAGAATACAGAGGCACGTTGTCGCAGTTGCCAGCCTGCACTTGCATCCAGCGGTGGAATGACGTTTTTTTTTTTAATTCTGTTTTACGACAGAGGTGAGTGCTACCTGAGGCAGTGTAATGTTCAAACGTACGGCTGAAACGCGGCCGAAGCTATAAGGAGCACATCACGACAGTATCCTTTCGGTGCGCTTGGGAGACACTGCACTGTGTGGCGTTTAAGTAAACATAGACGTGGCAATTACTCGCGTACTATCCCCCAGTTTGCCTCCGTAAAATGCAGAGCACCCCGTGAGCTGGAAGTGACGTCTACCCGTTAGGCGCATGCGGACACGCGCATTTGTGCTCTCCCAGCCTACTGTTAGCTTCCAGAGTGCGTGTACATTTCTGCGCAGAAGCGTTCCAGCCGTTACTTTATTATTTTCTTCACAAGTCCGCTATAATCATATAGTGCTAGGCAGACCTCATAGATAGCCATACAAAAAAAAGTGCGGGTAGTTGAGTTCGTTTAAGTGAAACGTAGTGCTGGTTCATATTTTGTTAAGTAAAAACCGTTTAAAGCTGACAATCCGTGTAATTTATTAGAGTACTGCGACGTTGCTATTTCTTGACAGGGATTTTTATGTGTGAAAAAGAAGTCGCTATTTGTGGGGAAAATCGATAAAATTTTAACAAAAAAGCTATTTGTATGGGTGGCATCTTAGGAAATTGGTAGAAGTTTAGGCATTTTCTGAATACGGAGACGAAACCGATAAAAACTGTAAATAGCTATATGTTGAAGGTGTTGGTTACTAAACATTTAAAGAAATATTTTTCTGAGCATCGATAAAACAGCAGCAAATTCTGTATGTATTTGTGGTCTCAAACAATCGGTTAAAGTTAGTCACGAAACCCATATTTACATGTATTTTCTTAAAGGGAGAAAGTCAGTGGAATAGCAAATAAATGTTCGTCCTTTTGAAAAGATTTGTATAAATTAGCTACAAAATCGTAAATAGCGTCGTTTGTTGCAGAATCACTGGATGCTAAACATTCGTGAAAACTAGGTCAGCACCACTGGGTGCTATGCTATGTTGGGAATTCGCAATATCATCTGAATTTACCGATGCCGCTGTTACTCCAGCGAGATCCACATTAAGGATGACAGTCTCGGGATGCTGGGAGGACACTAAGGAGAAGTGGTGGTGGGGGTTTGGCCAATAGCTGCACGCTGCACATTGGGGGCGTCATTTTGTTGGGTCATAAATTAGCATAATTAAAAATGACAGTTACCACATTAACCTAATAGCTTTCCACGCAGGAGTAAACATGCTGTCTTGCACGTAAATAAGGTTAATCATCCTGACAGTTATTGACTATTATAAACAAAACATGCTCGCAAGTGAACAATTTACGTAAAGGCTATTAAATTAGGCTAGCACAGGTGGCTGGTTTGCTTACTTAAGGGAACAATGTTCTCCACCTCTGTAACCCAATAAGTTAAAACTGGCAACTCCCCACTACTCTAGTCCATTTCAGTAATGCTATTGTTCGCAAACAGTTACCTCACATATGCTACGTTGTTACGGGGTGGATCCATACTGATAGAATTAGTGGTCGTCTCCGAACTGTTCCACTGCTGTATGCAGTACACATTACTGTGAAATGTGTTCATATCCTTCCGTACTTAGCGTTCTCTTCATTGCAATAAGGAAACCACATCTTAACAACAAAAAACGCCCCCATAACGTAACACTACCTCCTCCGTACTTTGCTTTGGCGCTACATGTGATGGCAGGTAACGTTTTACAGGTGCTTGCCGAACCAAAATTCTTCCACCGGATAGCCATAGGGTATATATAGGGTGATTCAGCCCTCAACGAACGTTTCCAGTCATCCACTATCCAGTGGCGGCACTCTTTGCACCACCTTAAGCGTCTCTTAACACCGAATACAAAATTGAGTGGCTTTCGAGGAGCTGCCCGAATTTTGTATTCCATTCTTATAACGCCCTACGCACAAGGACTGTGCTAGCTGGACTGGGTGAAGTTCGGAACTTAAGAGTGATTCGTCTATTTTTTATTTTATTTTTTTTCACACTGCTTTTGCAATGGTCGAAGGTCTCTGCCGGGTCTTGGTTTAGCGGCGGTTGTTCCTCCCCGTTCCACTTCTGATGCACTCCATCAATAGTCGACGTTGGTATCTTCAGAAGCGTTGAAATGTCCCTGATGGATTTGTTGCTCAGGAGCGTCGAATGGCTACAACACAATTCTTTCCGCGACATCTAGACATCAATTCCGCATTATATAAGGATGTCCGGATACTTTTAATTAGATAATTTGTTCGCTATTTCCAAACCAGGTAACCGTTGCGAAGTGGACCTGGTCAGTGAAATTGATTATCTAGTCACTGAACTCGAGTTTCCTAGTAGTGAGCTCCCATATTTCAGACTGATGCATCTATTCTGGTGGATCATTAGTGGAAGATTGTACAATCACGAAACAGTTTCTACTCACTTTGATAATCAGCGTCATTTATACGAGGGCTATCCACAAAGTACATTACGTTTTAGAATTAAAAATAAAGTATTGGAATTTTTTTATTATATGCAGATGAAAGCAGCACTTAAATACTACTTTTCTACATAGTTGCCATTTAAATTAAGGCAATTATCGTAGCGATGGACGAGCTTGGAAATTCCTTCGTCGTAAAATTCGGCCGACTGCGCCTTCAACCACGTGGTTACCTCTTCTTGAAGCTGTGCGTCGTCATCAAAACGCTGCATAGCCAACCACTTCTTCATTGCTGGGAATAACTGGAAATCGCTCGGTGCCAGGTCGGGACTGCACGGCAGATGAGGAAACAAATCCCACTTAAAAGATTCGATAACTTGACAAGTGGCATTTGCCGTGTGGGTCGGGCGTTGTCGTGAATCAGCAAGATCTTTGAGCCCAACTTTCCCCTGCGCTTGTTTTGTATTGCTCTTCTGAGGTTGTGCAGATTTTGGCAATACCTTTGAGAGTTTATTGTAGTGCCTCTTTCCAGGAAATCCACAAAAATCACACCTTTTCTGTCCCAAAAGACAGTCGCCATCACCTTCCTTGCCGACATTGTCAGCATGCATTTCTTGGGTTTTTGGGGGGAATTTGTGTGCCCCCACTCCATTGACTGCAGTTTTGTCTCGCAGTACACATGCTTAACCCATGTTTCGTCACCAGTAACGATGCGATCGAGCAATGAGTCGCCAGCTTTCTCGTAAGTGTCCAAAAACGTTAACGCTGTAGCCATTCGCTGATTCTTGTGAACCTCTGTCAAGATTTTTGGTATCCATCTTGCACAAAACTTGTGGTCACCAAGCTTTTCGGTAATGATTTCGTGCAACAAACTTCGTGAAATTTGTGGAAAACTCGTAGAGAGTTCCGTTATTACGGTTTTCACGGACCGCGGCATCGACTGGGGGTCTTCCACTTCGCTCTTCGTCGTGAACGTTAGTTCGGCCATTTTTAAATTAAATGACCCATTGACGCACTCCACCTTTAGTGATTATGTTGTCCCCATACACTTCACAAAGCTGCCGATATATTTCTATCGGTGTACAGTTTTTTGCAGTCAGAAGTCTTATTACAGCACACACTTTACACTTCGCGGCATTTTCAATTAACGCTGACATTTCAAACTGTCACAGTAACTCAACGGAGTACAGCACGATCCTCTCACTAGCACGGCAGGATGCAGACTGAGCGGCGGGATGCCATGACACCAAGATGGCCGCGCTAGCCCCGCCCCTAACGAAAACGTAATGTACTTTGTGGATAGCCCGTCTTTAAAAGACGAACGTTTGGACCTTATTCCCAAATGCTGCTTTTATTGTCTGAATGCGTGTACTTTTCATCCATTTCCAACGGCTGCTTGGATTTCAGCATCAGAGCAATACTGTCTCACCTCGAAAATTGCAGTCGCAGTGTGTTTTCTCTTCAGTAATGTCAGTACTAACTTGCACGCCGGATGCATCGCGACAGAGTAAGTAGGCTGGAGCGATATGCAATTCTAGGCCAATTATTATGAGTGAATAAAATGTAGTTTCTTGAATGGAAACTTTTGGGCGAAAGAAGACGTTATCCGAATACTTCTACACAATTGCATCCTACTCTTCCAGGTATAAAATTAATTACTCCACCTGGAATGAAATGTCTGTGTCCCTGCAGAATACCGGCGCTCGTTCACTCTGAAAATTCTTTTAAAAAATCAGAGGTACAATCGTACGCGGTGGGGAAGTCGTCCTGGGTGCTATGACGTACTCTCTTTACAGCATGAGAATCAGTGTCCAAGTTGTGTATCAATTTCGATAAAGTCCAGAATTTAATCTCTTAAAATAGAGCATAAACGACCGTGGCGCAGGCTCTATTGATTTCCCAGGATACAAAGTTCCCTACGTGTTATGATACACCAAATATTGTTCCGACCCACAGACAAGGAAGTTAAAATAACGAAAGAATTGAACGTACCTTTCCCATTCATGAAATTGTATTTTTCCATAAAAGATTTTCGTAGCAACATTTCAGTACACACCATCCTCTTGTGTGGGATGTAACATTATCGTAATTCATAAAACTACAGTCAGTATTCAAAATACAATGCCGCTCATTACAGTTCCACTGCAACTCTACTTGCCGCAGTTCTAAATTGTACACGTAATGTTCCACATTCTATGCACAGAGTTTTTATATCACGGGTGAAAGATAATTTGTCGCGCTCGTAAGCAGTTCTTGAGCCATAGAAATTACTCTACTTAAAAAACAGTAACAGAAACAATGTGGTTCAACAGGCCTCGCACACACCACAGCAACTTGCGGTAAGGTTAGCCAACGGATCCTGTTAAGTGGAGAGTAATCCAGTTTTCGACTACCGCGCTCTCCCTAGTCCTTTCGGCTGTTACCGGAGGGGCTGACGGTCAATTGGAGCTACACCGGAGCAAACAGAAAGGGCAGCCATTTCACCAGAGTTCAGCTAATTAGCCGGACCATTTGACCGGCGAGTATATCAGAATTCGAGTTCCCGTATGGTGCGTTTCCTCCGGTTATCTACAGTGCTGTCATAGAAGACGATGCGGCGATCAGACAGCGGATATACATTGATACTCTGTGTTCTGATATATTTTAAAGTGTCATACGGAAAATATTAGGCAAACGATAAGGCAAATAACAAAAAATATAGCATTTTTGACTTAGGAAAAGCTTTGGCAGAGTGAACAGAAAGAAACTATGGGACATAATGACGAAAGCTGGATATCGTATAGGCTCCCATCATCCTATTGAAGCTATAGAAAGCTTATACAGGGTGTATACGATCCGGGACAACCGGAAGATCCGGGAAAAACCCGAGAATTTTTTCATCCGAGAGAAAACCGGGAATAACGCGGGAATTGTTTAGAATTCCTCGAATTTTTCTTTATTTTAGTTTTCAGATAATTTTTGGGATTTTGACTGGTAAGAACCCATATTCTAACAAAGGATACTACTGTATCCCGCTACTGCAGAATAATACTGCAGCAACAGAAAATGAACGAGAAAAAAAAACTGAAGTTACAAAGGAAATGCGCCGTATACAACAACAAAACAGTGCTCATAGAAGCGTCTGCCAACAGCAAGGTGTGTCAAAGGCTTTAGGAAGACTATGCAATGCTTTATAACGAAAAATTGCCTCCGATGAGTGTGACGTGACAACTGTTTAAATTAGATTCGTTTGAGCAGTTGTGGGCGGACTCTTGCGCATGCGCAGTTGAGTCGTGTATGAGTAGTACCTTCTCCCGCTTCTGGTTACAGAAATGTGGCTGGGCGCCACTACTTAATGTCTCGGGTTCGGGAATACAGTAAATCTGGGGCTGATGCACAGAGCAGTCTGAGTTGTGGTGGGGAGTTTGGTCGTCTCCACGTGACCTGTGTTTACGTTCAGTGATTTTGTTGTTTCCTCTTCATTTATTGCTCTCACGTCAATGATAACAAAACGGATTTTTGTTTTCGGGAGCTATCAAATGACTTAAATACGTTCGCATAATTACGGAAGGCTAAAATATGTTATTAGTTTCAGATTTTATTTCCACCTTTCTGACAGTCAAGCATTAATCGTATTATAGAGCAATGAAGTTATTTTTGCCAGTTTGCTAAAGAGATTAGACTTTTATTAATCTTTTCTGCTAAGGCAGTCAGTTCATTTGAAGCGAAGTGTTTAATTTCACACTATTGGCTAGTTTCAACTGTTCGCTGCATTTGAAGTGCACGTATGGCATTACGCCATAATAAAGAAACAAACTTGAGATAATAAAGTACTGGTACTCCAAGAAAATCTACATACGAATGTGCATTTTAAGCCGAATTATGCATTTTAGTATGGTTCACGAAATTCCGACGCTTCTGGAGTATCCTCTTTTGTCTTGATTCTTTTATGACATAATGTAAGATCTTTTAATGTTTTACACGTACGAACATAAGGGATTCCTGCGTCATCGTATCTGCGCAAGCGCGGTGACGCGTCTTATCTGGCGCTCTGTTGCAACTGCTGAAACGAAACTATTTCTAACAGGTCGCAGGAAAATATTGCGAATGTCGATTTGAAAAGCGTTACATTCAAAGCAGATTTCCTTTTACGCTAGGTGAACTATGTGCGAGAACGTACGATGAATTTCTTAAATCGCAAAGCGTTTGACTCTCATTTAAAAATCAACTCTTTGAGAACATCCATTGAGAAGAATTTCGAACCCAGAAGATCAGACATTTACGTCGTTATTAAAAATTTTACTGGCACATTTGTGTGATGTATCTTAAAGTGTAACACGCGCAAAAAAGATCAACATTATATGTGGAAGCTTAGCTTCTCTTTCAGCTTATTAAGCTTAGAGACCAATATGTGAATGCTAAGTATATTAATTTAAAACGATATCTTTCCTTATTTGTGTGTTCGCGCTACTTAAGAGTGATCTCGGTATTGGCTGACTACGTCACGTGTCCTATGCTGTTATCAGCTGGTGAGATCAAGTGACATGAGCTTCGACTGGCCTACAAAGCGCATCGCAATCTCGATTCAAATGCTTCGGAAAGTGGCATGCGGTGTTTGGTGGAATTAAAATTTATACCTTTGCAATACGAAAATATGAAGCGTACATGTTGCTGCAAATCAAAGGTCTTTCAAAAAGTGTTCCCCCGCCCCCGCCGAGTTAAGTTTTCTAAAGTGCCGGGAAATTCTACTCCGGTATATAAAACCATAAACACTCAAAGGATTGATAAGTTTTACAGTGTCGAGGAAGAGTATACTGTCACTTAACACGGAAAAAGTGTATTTTCACCTGGGAGAAAGCGTATTTTTAACTGGGAAATCCGGGAAAAATACGGGTTTTTTTCCCTTGCCCACGTATACACCCTGTTATACAAAGACAGAAACAAATAATAAACGTTGGCAATAATTAAACTTAAGAAATCACTACTAATAAGGAACTAAATCGAGGCTGTCACCAGCCTTATTTAAGGTGTATATAAATTACTTTATTAAGATCGGGCGCCATGAAATGAAGCCGAGTATACGGACTAATGGAAATAAATATCATAATCTCCTTATGCAAGCAATGATATAACAGTTTTGGAAGTAAGCAACATGAGCTACAGAAAGCAGTGTAGAAGCTACGTAAATTAGGAGAGAAATGATATACCTTCGTATATCAATAAAGAAATTTAAAATAGTGACTCATCGTGAGAAATACGCCACCCTATAAAAAATCAGTGTGCGGAATGAACAGAACATTCCCAAACAAAATAAGGAAAGAAACAAAATTAAAACTTTTATAAAACCATGACTGCGTCTTCATTGCTATGTGGAAGTGAGTTAAGGGTCCCTGAAAAAGTAATGAAAGTACCCTAGAAGTAGTAGAAATGAGATTTTTCAGGTATGAGAGAGATGTTACCAGGAAAGACCACTTTAAAAATTAAGATACTAGGAATCAGCTAGATATTTATAATATTAATGAGAAGTTGGAAGAAAATAAAATTTTATAGAAACATCATGTACAAAGAACAATCATCGAGAGAATCCCACGTAGGCTTTGCTCTACAAGCCAAGAAGAAGAAGAAGAAGAAGAAGAAGAAGAAGGTACGTAGGAAGACTCAGAACTAGGTGGCAGTGAAAAATTAAGTTGAAACAGCCGCAGTCGCTAAACCTTTGTGTACAAAAAGACGACACAGAAAGGCAGGTACGATGAAG
The DNA here is from genome assembly GCF_023897955.1 of Schistocerca gregaria. NCBI lineage: Eukaryota > Metazoa > Arthropoda > Insecta > Orthoptera > Acrididae > Schistocerca > Schistocerca gregaria. The sequence continues at coordinate 532,650,987 of NC_064920.1, forward strand.
TTTATTTAGATTCGTTGGTTCAGCTTGCAGAAGTGCCTTAGGTGCGAATGTTATTTAGTTTGTAATTGGAAATAAATACTGTTTAGAAATTTCAGTACAGGGATAGGATGCTTTGCAGTGTCTTGAAAGAGCGCAGGACCAAAAACCAGCTGTATGCAGATCGCATGGGAGGTCCTACCGTGCGTCTGGACGAAGTGTGTTGTTGTTGGTCTTCAGCCCTGTGATTAACCAGATTTCTCCACCTGTTTTAATTAGACTACACTCCATTACCCTTGTTCCACGTTTACTGTCATCTTGCAACTTGATTTTGGAGGCACTATCCATTCCGTTCAATTGAGTTCAAAATGTTTTCCCGTCTGTGACAATTACAATGTTGTAGGCAAACATTCAATTTTTTATTCCTACTGTCTGAAATTTAATTATTTTTCCAAATATGGAAATCAAAAACTTTTGTCACAAAAATGTTGTACGTATTGTGCCATCGATGCAATACATTGACAGTTATTATAAATTCCTTTATCCGCAGTTGTTTTTCTGCGTCTGTCAGCTTGTGTAAATGGATGTGAGTTTGTTCCAGCATAGCTCTGGAATGTCGGTGGCAATTTCAAACAAATATTATACACACATAACTCACTACCTGGAAAAACTATCATAAGCACCCTTAGAAGTGTTGCTGGGAAAGAGTGACACATCAGAATAATTTCGCAAACGTTTCTAGCAGAATCAGTCAAGATCCGTCGTCGTCGTCGTCGTCGTCACAGTGGTTTGATGCGTCTCGCCACGACAGACTGTCCCGTAGCAAGCCTGTTCATCTCTGCATAGCTACTGCAAGCTACACTGCATACACTTGAACCTGCTCACTATATTCGTCACTTGATCTGCCTTACAATATTTTACCCCCCCCCCCCCCCCATGCAAAACTGACAATTTCTTGATTCCCAATCCCTTTTTTAAGTTTTTAAATCAGGTTGTGCCGTAAATTCCATTTTCCCCAAATACATTCAGTAACTCTTAGTTAATTATCCCATGCACCCAATCAACATTCTTTTGTAGCATCGCATTTTGAAAGCTTTTATCGCCTTATGCGTTTATCGTCCATGTTTCTCTTCCAAATAAAGCAACGTGTCAGATAAAGTTTCATTTTCAGAAAGCGTTTTCTTGCTATTTCCATCCTTCATTTTATATCCTCCCTGCCTCGGCCATCGTCAGTTGTGTTGCTTCAAAAGTGACAAAATTTGTTGACTTTTACTGCTCATTTTCTAATATAATGCCCTCAGCATGGAATGTTTGATTCGAATACATTCCATTACCTTAGTTTTACTATTTTTGTCAAAAGCATTCTGTAAATCTAAAATTACTGTCTAAAATAAGTGGTATGGTCAGTGATGGCTCACGTACTCCAATATCTCCGGAACCAAAATTTGATTCAGCTTCAGGTTGGAGTCTATCGGCTTTTCCAGTCTCCTATAAATAATTCATGTCGGAATTTTGCAACTGTATCTTATGAAAATAATGAATCGGTAGTTTTCACATCTCTCAGCGCTCTCTCATTGGAATTGAAATTCTTTCAGTGTTTTTTAAATCTGAGGGTATTAGCCCTTTCTCCTAGATCTTGGACTTAAGGTGATATAGTTTTGTCATGACTGGCACTCCCAAGGATCTCAGTAATGCTGATGGGGTGTTGTCTATCCCTGGTATTTGCTATGGTGCAAGTATTTCGTTACTCTCTCATATTCTTCACGGAGTGTCTTCTCTCCTACCTTATCTTCATCTGCTTCCACTTTTCGTTTTGAGTTATTTTCTCAGCTTGTTTCCTTTAAGGAAATGTAATCCACTGCCTAAAGATGAATGCGAAATTAAATATCACTTTTCATTCTAGTCGGTTGGGGTGTTAGCTCTACTTTTTTCCCTCGTTGCTACGTAATAGTTCAGAAACTCCATTCTGTAAGATCGGCGCTGAGGAGCATGTACGCATTTCTTCCCATCCTTTCTGGCAAGATTATTACGGTATTTATTAATTTCCATTGATGAAAACAAGGGAAACTCCAGAATTGGTCGTATAAATTTGAAACAGTTTTTTCATGTTGCATATCGATTTCAGTCACAGAAAAAGACTTAAGTTCAGTAGACTCCTGATGGGCAAACCTCATCGCTAATTAACTCGGAAATGGGGCATGGTACCATTTTTTTTTTTTTTTTCATAGCAGTTATTTCTCAGCACAACCTACTCTGCAAAACCCTTGCAAGCTTCATTGGTCACCCTGTATATAGCCAAGATACGGGAGCTGCTCAAAGGTACATCTGAAGATGAAGCTGTAGGCCTCGAAATAGACCATGTTGTTATAAAACTGATCACGTAAATTCAGTGTTAGGCAAATTCATTTTTACTTTCAACTAGCAGATTTCTTTCGGCTTGAATGACCTCTTTCCTTATTTTCTTTGTCCTTAGTACAGTACTTGCACCAAACAAATCCAACGTGACAGGTTTTTGTTAGATTGTCGAGTTTATGTAGTTCAGGGTGCTTATTGATCTAACTGTATACGCGTCAGTCAAGTGAAGAAATATTTGTGCCTTTTGTGAATTCTGATGTCTCTGTAAAAGAATTTCTTGTAACCACGCGGAAATTCAATGTACCTCATGCACCTGTAGGAAACTGATAAGCTATCCACACTACACGTGGTTGCGTTATCAGATACAATGTAGTGCATTACATAAGCTGAAAAATGTGTCATGTTACAGCTGACCGAATTGAGGATGACGCATGATCGGGAGCAGATAAACACAAAGTGATAGACTGGCCTCATACATTACACCCAGTACGTACAGTACTACGTTGAAATCTGTTACACCCAGTACATACAGTACTACGTTGAAATCTGTTGTCTTTTGGGCACATGCGACGTTCTGTGGACCCCATGACTCGATAAAGTGCTTCTGGGCCAGCATGCAGAATTAGGCTGGAAGATACTCGCCGCAATCACAAGCTATCATTCCTTCCACTAGTTTCATCCAGTCCTCCAGTTTTTACTGTTTCGTTCCTTTTCTTCGTCTCTACGTAACAAACGTCACCTGCTTTGCATGTGTTAGTACTAGTCTGTCCATACTATCTCCACCCTCCCTCCCCACCCCGCTTCTGTTTCCATCGCCATGTGAATTGTTTATCCTTCGTGTAATAAGATCTTCCGTAGGCTTCTGTCCTTGCCTGTTCTTGTCAATATTTCTCGTTCCCAAACTCTATAAGTACAGTTAATTTAGCACCATACTCCAAATGTCTCTAGTTTATTCTCCTCCGGATTTCCCAAAATCCGCGTTTGACTTCCATGGAGTCCCATGCTACAGACGCACAATCTGTGTTCCAAAAGTAACGAGAACTCAGTAATTTCGCATGTTGTGTTAGTCCGATTTTTTCGTTATTGGTCGGTAAAGATGTCTGAAGTATCTTTACAGTGTTAGGGATGTTGGATATGTAGTCTTGTCAGTTGTCAAAAAAGTGTGGTGGGGTTTCGGGTTCCGCTGAATAGGTCAGGAGTTCACTACACTCAGCTGGCGGCTACACGGGTAGCGGAGGCTGTGTGGCGTGGACTGGGCGGTTTTTTAGGTTAGAAGGCCTCGGGAAAGTGCGGGATGGGCTGCAATGTCAAAGGGTGCTTGGCAATTACAGGACGTGCTTGGATCAAGGAACAGTCGGAATTATAGTTGTAAACTGTTGTAGTTGCGCTGGAAAAGTCCCTGAGCTTCAAGCGCTAATAGAAAGCACAGAAGCGGATATCGTTATAGGTACAGAAAGCTGGCTAAAGCCTGAAATAAGTTCTGCAGAAATTTTTACGAAGTCTCAGACGGTGTTCAGGAAAGATAGATTAGGCAGAATTGGTGGTGGAGTGTTGGTGTCTGTCAGTAGTGGTTTATCTTGTAGTGAAGTCGAAGTAGATACTCCGTGCGAATTGGTGGGGGTGGAGGTTATACTTAACAGCCGAATTAAGTTAATAATTGGCTCCTTCTACCGACCCCCAGACTCCGATGATACAGTTGCGGAACAGTTCAGAGAAAGTTTGAGTCTCGTAACAAATAAATACCCCACTCATACGGTTATAGTTGGTGGGGACTTCAACCTACCCTCGGTATGTTGGCAAAAATACTTGTTCAAAACCGGTGGTAGGCACAAAACGTCTTCCGAGATTGTCCTAAATGCATTCTCCGAAAATTATTTAGAGCAGTTAGTCCACGAACCCACGCGAATTGTAAATGGTTGCGAAAACACACTTGACCTCTTGGCCACAAACAATCCCGAGCTGATAGAGAGCATCATGACTGATACAGGGATTAGTGATCACAAGGTCATTGTAGCTAGGCTCAATACCATTTCTTCCAAATCCATCAGAAACAAACGCAAAATAATTTTATTTAAAAAAGCGGATAAAGTACCACTAGAAGCCTTCCTAAAAGACAATTTCCATTCCTTCCGAACTGACTATGCGAATGTAGACGAGATGTGGCTCAAATTCAAAGATATAGTAGCAACAGCAATTGAGATATTCATACCTCATAAATTGGTAAGAGATGGAACGGATCCCCCGTGGTACACAAAAAAGGTCCGAACGCTGTTGCAGAGGCAACGGAAAAAGCATGCGAAGTTCAGAAGAACGCGAAATCCTGAAGATGGGCTAAAATTTACAGACGCGCGAAATTTGGCACGTACTTCGATGCGAGATGCCTTTAATAGGTTCCACAACGAAACATTGTCTCGAAATTTGGTAGAAAATCCGAAGAAATTCTGGTCGTATGTAAAGTACACAAGCGGCAAGACGCAGTCAATACCTTCGCTGCGCAGTGCCGATGGTACTGTTATCGACGACTGCGCCGCTAAAGCGGAGTTATTGAACGCAGTTTTCCGAAATTCCTTCACCAGGGAAGACGAATGGAATATTCCAGAATTTGAAACACGAACATCTGCTAGCATGAGTTTCTTAGAAGTAGATACCTTAGGGGTTGCGAAGCAACTCAAATCGCTTGATACGGGCAAGTCTTCAGGTCCAGATTGTATACCGATTAGGTTCCTTTCAGATTACGCTGATACTATAGCTCCCTACTTAGCACTCATATACAACCGCTCGCTCACCGATAGATCTGTACCTACAGATTGGAAAATTGCGCAGGTCGCACCAGTGTTCAAGAAGGGTAGTAGGAGTAATCCATTTAACTACAGACCTATATCATTGACGTCGGTTTGCAGTAGGGTTTTGGAGCATATACTGTATTCAAACATTATGAATCACCTCGAAGGGAACGATCTATTGACACGTAATCAGCATGGCTTCAGAAAACATCGCTCTTGTGCAACGCAGCTAGCTCTTTATTCGCACGAAGTAATGGCCGCTATCGACAGGGGATCTCAAGTTGATTCCGTATTTCTAGATTTCCGGAAAGCTTTTGACACCGTTCCTCACAAGCGACTTCTAATCAAGCTGCGGAGCTATGGGGTATCGTCTCAGTTGTGCGACTGGATTCGTGATTTCCTGTCAGGAAGGTCGCAGTTCGTAGTAATAGACGGCAAATCATCGAGTAAAACTGAAGTGATATCAGGTGTTCCCCAGGGAAGCGTCCTGGGACCTCTACTGTTCCTGATCTATATAAATGACCTGGGTGACAATCTGAGCAGTTCTCTTAGGTTGTTCGCAGATGATGCTGTAATTTACCGTCTAGTAAGGTCATCCGAAGACCAGTATCAGCTGCAAAGCGATTTAGAAAAGATTGCTGTATGGTGTGTCAGGTGGCAATTGACGCTAAATAACGAAAAGTGTGAGATGATCCCCATGAGTTCCAAAAGAAATCCGTTGGAATTCGATTACTCGATAAATAGTACAATTCTCAAGGCTGTCAATTCAACTAAGTACCTGGGTGTTAAAATTACAAACAACTTCAGTTGGAAGGACCACATAGATAATATTGTCGGGAAGGCGAGCCAAAGGTTGCGTTTCATTGGCAGGACACTTAGAAGATGCAACAAGTCCACTAAAGAGACAGCTTACACTACACTCGTTCGTCCTCGGTTAGAATATTGCTGCGCGGTGTGGGATCCTTACCAGGTGGGATTGACGGAGGACATCGAGAGGGTGCAAAGAAGGGCAGCTCGTTTTGTATTATCGCGTTATAGGGGAGAGAGTGTGGCAGATATGATACACGAGTTGGGATGGAAGTCATTACAGCATAGACGTTTTTCGTCGCGGCGAGACCTTTTTACGAAATTTCAGTCACCAACTTTCTCTTCCGAATGCGAAAATATTTTGTTGAGCCCAACCTACATAGGTAGGAATGATCATCAAAATAAAATAAGAGAAATCAGAGCTCGAACAGAAAGGTTTAGGTGTTCGTTTTTCCCGCTCGCTGTTCGGGAGTGGAATAGTAGAGAGATAGTATGATTGTGGTTCGATGAACCCTCTGCCAAGCACTTAAATGTGAATTGCAGAGTAGTCATGTAGATGTTTTTATATCATCCCCAGTTTTTATTTTATATATTTCTTTTACCTATTTGTTTATTTGTATAAAAGTGGGTGAGCTAATTCCAGTAAAGTTTTGCTATAAAAACAGAACAAAATGCAGTGAATTTTAAAAATGTTAAATATGCTCAAATGGTGAGTCTGCTGTGAATGGAACACGCGTTTACTAGTCGCAAAAGGGTTCCAAAGGTGGCAGTGAGGAGATAGAACAAGACGAGCGCCTGCACTCTTGAATGCCACTGCACATCATCAACTGATCAAATTGTGGGAAAAAGTGAAAGAAACGATTATGAACGATCGCCGAATCACTACGTTATTCTGCGCTTTAATATAATGTTAAGGTTGGGCAGTGCGTGTCTGAACGGTGATACTTCTGTAAAGTATGCGAAGATAAAGGAGTGGAGAATTTCCACTTTCAGTGATGTATTTGGTTTTATCTGAAGAGTTAATCAGAGGAATTTAGGGGGTGTAATGCCTTCTACAGACCTAATCTATCACACATTTATTCAAGTAAACAATTTACATGGGTATACAGCTCTTCTAACTTCAGAGGAAGCGTAATCGTTTTCCGCTTTATGTCCGTCGACGTCTCAGAACAATGAAACTATATTACTGAAATGTATTCTATAGACGGGTATCTTAATTCATAGTGTTAACGGGGAACAAGAGCTGGTTGCCAACTAGTTTTGAATGCAAAACAAATTCTCGGTGGTCGGAAGTTAAAGACTTTAACTTCTAGCTTGTACAGGATGCGAACGACTATTCAAAGGTATTCCAGTTTTAAACAGTGAATTGGAGACTTATATACTTACCGTCTCTCTGTAGGCAGATTTCTCATCTCCGTATCACGAATTCAGTATCAGTTCCATTCTCGTCGTCTTCCTCCGCTGGCGACGCTGATACACAGGGACTTCCTTTAAACCAAACAAAACTTTCAGTTGCGTACGAATGGTTGCTATTATGGAGTGATTCGTATGCAATATTTAACGGTTACGTACACTGTTCTTGAGGGTATTTTGCTTTTCCTGTCAGGGACTAGCGTTACGTTTATGGCGGGAGTACCCTCAACTAATCACGTTGGTATCTTGGTATCGACAGTGTTACTGTTTGACAATCCTCTTATTACCAACGTCGTACTTGGAGCGGGGACAATTCAGGCTTTACTTTACTCTTGTCTGAAATTGAAGTTCAATTGATTTTGACAGTCCTAGTGCTTCCTGTGTCCTTGTCGAGTCCAGTGTTGCTTCCTTGTCGGTTGAATAAAGGTCAGGTGACTGCTTGTGGAGCCAAAGAAGTGCATTCGATAGAAAAATTGTCCTTTGGCTCTTAATGGTCATTACCCTACTGAGGATGTTAGCAAAGAAAAGGAATTTGTGTGATGGGCATCATCAAACTAGTGAGAAGACTGATGATGCACAAAAAGGAACATGGTAATTGGACACTGGAACTATGTAAATAGAAGTTGGAAGTGTGAGCTCACTTGGTATACGGCGATGATATGTCTGCACACAGGCGGTGAAGAGTGATTACAGTGTTGTCAAAGGTAACAACAGTTCATTGTTCGAATTTCAGACTGGTCCCACAATGTAACATCACGGTATGTCTCATAAAGAGTCTGACAAGCTGCCAATTTTGTTAGCTGTCACTATGAGGAGGAGAGGGAGAAGATAGGGGAGGGGAGTTTGAGAAGTAGATCGATCGAGAGGAGAGAGAGAGAGAGAGAGAGAGAGAGAGAGAGAGAGAGAGAGAGAGAGAGAGAATTTTTACATTTTATCTGTTCGAATTACGTAATTAAAAAGAAGACCTTACGGGTTGATCCTTTTCGATTTTTTTGTGCCTAAAGGCTTTGAAAAGCATTAATTCACTAAAGTAGCACGATTCAGTCCTCAAAAAAATAAAGTATTCGCTTTCAAAGATTACATTTCCGAGGACAGATAAGCCCGAAACATGTCTACGTTATTAACATCGTCGGTTGCTGTTGAATTAATCGTATATTTTGTTCTTTTGACATGTATCGGTTTCGGAACATGGGCTACCATATCGGGAGTTGAGTTCTACTGGGAGTCACCAGAGCGCGCTGATGGCATATCCCAGGAATGCTAAGGCCGTGCATCGCCGATAATTAATTTTGGCGCGAGTGCACGGAAGTTGGTGTACGTGTCTTTCAAACGCTGTAATTCCATTCAGTGTGGAATGCCAGGAATTTTCTTGTCGTTCTATAAAAGGTTTGCTTATTTAGCCCTGATCTGAGTCCCAGGGGTTGTATATGAGAAGCTTCCACATAAATGTCCGAAGTGAGGTGTTTTGACAGCCTCCATTCTGACAGACATAGCTCAGTGACTCCAAAAGTGTGAAAACGACTAAAACCATCTTGTGCAGTACTTTTCATATTTCAGGTTTGGTCAGAACAGCTGTCACTAAAGAAGTACACTCCTGGAAATTGAAATAAGAACACCGTGAATTCATTGTCCCAGGAAGGGGAAACTTTATTGACACATTCCTGGGGTCAGATACATAACATGATCACACTGACAGAACCACAGGCACATAGACACAGGCAACAGAGCATGCACAATGGCGGCACTAGTACAGTGTATATCCACCTTTCGCAGCAATGCAGGCTGCTATTCTCCCATGGAGACGATCGTAGAGATGCTGGATGTAGTCCTGTGGAACGGCTTGCCATGCCATTTCCACCTGGCGCCTCAGTTGGACCAGCGTTCGTGCTGGACGTGCAGACCGCGTGAGACGACGCTTCATCCAGTCCCAAACATGCTCAATGTGGGACAGATACGGAGATCTTGCTGGCCAGGGTAGTTGACTTACACCTTCTAGAGCACGTTGGGTGGCACGGGATACATGCGGACGTGCATTGTCCTGTTGGAACAGCAAATTCCCTTGCCGGTCTAGGAATGGTAGAACGATGGGTTCGATGACGGTTTGGATGTACCGTGCACTATTCAGTGTCCCCTCGACGATCACCAGAGGTGTACGGCCAGTGTAGGAGATCGCTCCCCACACCATGATGCCGGGTGTTGGCCCTGTGTGCCTCGGTCGTATGCAGTCCTGATTGTGGCGCTCACCTGCACGGCGCCAAACACGCATACGACCATCATTGGCACCAAGGCAGAAGCGACTCTCATCGCTGAAGACGACACGTCTCCATTCGTCCCTCCATTCAGACGACTGACGCGAATGCCTTTGCTAACAGCACGACATTGCCTGCAACGCCTCTTCTGGGCTCGTGACCATTTCGGTTGGACCCTAGACCACCGGAAAATCGTGGTCTGGTTAAATGAGTCCCAGTGCCGTTTGGGAAGAGCTGATGGTGGGGTTAGTGTGGCGCAGACCCCAAGAAGCCATGGACCCAAATTTTTATAAAGGTACTGTGAAAGCTGGTGCTGGCTGCATGACAGTGTGGGCTTGTGTTTAGATGTAATGGACTGGGTCCTTTAGTCCAACTGAACCGATCATTTACTGGAAATCGTTATGTTTGGCTGATGGGAGTCCAATTGCAGCAAACTACAATGGCATTTTTATGCATGACGAAGCACCATGTCGTCGTACCACAGTCGTTCGCGATTGGTTTGAAGAACATTCTGGAAAATTCGAGCGAATTATTTGTGCACCCAGATCGCCCGCCTTTGGTCCCTTAGAAATTGTATGGGACATAATCGAGAGGTCAGTTCGTGCACAAAATCCTGTATCAGCAACACTTTCGCAGTTATGAACGCCTGTGGAGGTAGCATGGCTCAATATTTCTGCAGGGGACTTCCAACGACCTGTTGAGTCCACGCCACGTCGGGTTGCTGCACTACGCGGGTCAAAAGAGGTCCGACACGATATTAGAAGGTACCTTGTGACTTGTTACCTCAGTCATCAATTCTGCGCTATAGACAGTTAGTCTACTCCTCGAATAGGAGTACTAATCTACAGCTTTAAAAAATGGTTCAAATGGCTCTGAGCACTATGGGACTTAACATCTGACGTCATCGTTCCCCTAGAATTTAGAACTACTTAAACCTAACTAACCTAAGGACATCACACACATCCATGCCCGAGGCAGGATTCAAACTTGCGACCGTAGCAGTCGCGCGGTTGCAGACTGTAGCGCCTAGAACCGCTCGGCCACCCGGTCGGCCAACGGCTTTCAGTATATCATTTCCTAATGCAGTTTCCTCAGCATCACCTAATTTAATTTGGCTACATCTTTACCCATGACTTACTTTTGTTGAATTACAAATTATAGTCTCTCTCCCTGCAGAATAAACTTCGTTCAACGAATCTTGCAAGTCCTTCGTCATTTCGGACAGTATTACAATGTCACTGGTAAAACTTAAAGCCCTTGTTTCTTCTCCTGAACTATAATTCCGCTTCGAAATTTCTCCTGCATTTCCTGTATGTGTTCGAGCCTTGGCCTCCCGAGCATTTATTTCGTTCGCTGGACTGTCTCACTCTCCTTCTTTCTCCCACTTTCTGAAAGACAATCGAGGAAGAAAGAAAATACGGTAATACAGAGAAATGTGGCGATACCTCTGAAGTTCTTGCAGAGATAAAATACTGTAAAAAAGATTATATATAACCTTTTTATACATTTTAACAAATAGTCACGATCGATCATAGCAATAAACTGTCTTATCCAGCATTTCGATTTCCTGTGTTTCGGTAAATTACTAGAGGTGACAACCACGCTTGGCTACTCGGATTGGCGGCGGCCGATTTCTCTCGCATCCTAGCGCGTCACTTTTGTTCAAAATGGTTCAAATGGCTCTGAGCACTATGAGACTTAACATCTGTGGTCATCAGTCCCCTAGAACTCAGAACTACTTAAACCTAACTAACCTAAGGACATATCACCTATCCATGCCCGAGGCAGGATTCGAACCTGTGACCGTAGCGGTCACGCGGTTCCAGACTGAAGAGCCTAGAACCGTACCGCCACACCGGCCGGCGTCACTTTTGTAATTTAATTCTTATGAATGCACCGGTTTGTAGCTACTTAGTTTTCTAATACAAATCTATGCATAATAATGGTTGGTTCTGTTATAAGGAATAGTTTTACTGTATCAAACGATTGCATTTAATTTCCTGTTTCGTTTAATAATAAGTACTTTGTGCCACTGCAATGCGTGAACGTAAGGAAACTATACAAGCGGAACAGAGATGAACGGGGGTCATTCTAGCCATGATACGAGCCATAAATGGAGAAATCCACTGACGTGTCAGTCTTTTGCAGAGGTCAGAGTGTAGTGACCCAGCGCTTTTGAACGAGTATCTCGGAAGCGGACAAACTGGTTAGCTGGTCGCGAGCTACTGTCGTGTGCTTCCTAATAGGCGACCAGGTGTCGGCGGAGATCTAGTAAATCTGATGAAAGAATACACTGAGGTAACAAAAATCACAGGATACCTCCTGATATCGCGTCGGACCACCACCTGTCCAGCATAGAGCAGCAACTCGACGTGGCGTGGACTCAACACGCAGTTGGAAGACTTCTTCAGAAATATTGAGCCATACTACCTGCATAGCCGTTCATAATTGCAAAAATGTTACCGGTGCAGGAAATGATCTCTCGATTATGTCCAATAAAATTTCGATGGGATCAGAATTTTCCAGAATATTCTTTATACCAATCGCTAACAGTTGTAGCCCGGTGACATGGTGCACTGTCACGCATAAAAATTTGGTCGTCGTTTGCTGAAGATGGTCTCTCAGTAGCCAAACATAACCATTTCCAGTCAACGATCGGTCCAGTTGGACTAGAGGACCCAGTCCATCCATGTAAACACAAGCCCACACCACCATGGAACCCTCACCAGCTTGTACACTGCCTTGTTGATAACTTGGGTCCGTGGCTTCGTTGGGTCTGCGCCACACTCGAACCCTACCGTCAGCTCTTACCAAATGAAATCGTGACCCTTGTGACCGGATGACGGTTTTCCAGTAATCTAGGGTCCAATCGGTATGGTGAGGAGCCCAGGAGGGGCGCTGCAGGCGATGTCATGCTGTTAACAAAGGCACTCGTGTCGGTTGTCTGCCACCATAGCCCATTAACGTCAAAATCGCCGCACAGTCCTACAGGATACTTTCGTCGTACCTCCCGCAATGTTTCCTGCCGTTATTTCACACAGTGTTGCTTGGCTATTAGCGGGGTGGTGCTAAGTACGTATGGGACCAAACAACAGAGGTCATCGGTTCTTAGGCTCCTACGCGGAGAGCCGCACGAACCGTAGCAATGACAGCTCTACACAAACGCCGCTGCTCTCGGCCGTTAAGTGAAGGCCGTCAGCAACTACATTGTCTGTGGTGAGAGGTAATGTCAGAAATATGGTATTCTCGGCACACTCTCGAGACTGAAGATCTCGGAATGTTGGATTCCCTATCGATATACGGAACAGAATGTCCCATGCGCCTAGTTCCAACTACCATTCCGCGTTCGAAGCCTCTTACTTCCCGTCGTGCGGCCATAATTACGTAGGACACCTTGACACCTGAATGATCTGAGTACAAATGACAGCTCCACCAATGCACTGCCCTTTTATACCTTGTGTACGCAATGCTACCGCCATCTGTATGTGCGTTCACCGCGATGTCGCCAAACACGGATGCGACCATCTTGATGCTGTAAACAGAACCTGGATTCATCCGAAAAAATGACGTTTTGCCATTCGTGCACCCAGGTTCGTCGTTGAATACACCATCGCAGGCGCTCCTGTCTGTGATGCAGCGTCACGGGTAACCGCAGCGATGGTCACCGAGCTGACAGTCCATGCTGCTGAGAAGATGGTTGTTGTCTTGCAAACGTCCCCATCTGTTGACTCGGGGATCGAGACGTGGCTGCACGATCCGTTACAGCCATGCGAATAAGATACTGTCATCTCGACTGCTAGTGTTACGAGGCCGTTGTGATCCAGCACGGCGTTCCGTATTATCCTCCTGAACCCACCGATTCCATATTCAGCTAACAGTCATTGGATCTCGACCAACGTGAGCAGCAGTGTCGCTATACGATATACCGCAATCGCGATAGGCTACAATCCGACCCTTATCAAAGTCGGAAACGTGATGGTACGCATTTCTCCTCCTTACACGACGCATCATAACAGCGTTTCAACAGGCAACGCCGGTCAACTGCTGTTTGTGTAAATCGGTTGGAAACTTTCCTCATGTCAGCCACGTTGTAGGTGTCGCCACCGGTGCCAACCTTGTGTGAATGCTCTAAAAAGGTAATCATTTGCATATCACAGCATCTTCTTCCTGTGGGTCAAATTTCACGTCTATAGCACGTCATCTTCGTAGTGTAGCAATTTTAATGGCCAGTTGTATAGTTATTTTTATTATTCTAGGAATCGTGTATGAGACAAAACTTGCAGTTGGAGACAAAGGCTTGAATACAGTAAGCAATTTAAAATGGATGTTGGTTGCAGTAGTTATGCAGAAGTGAAAATACAATATGCTTGCATCATAGATAGATAGGTTGTGTGACTAGGGCCTCCCGTCGGGTAGAATGTTTGCCGGGTGCAAGACTTCCGATTTGATGCCTCTTCGGCTACTTGCGCGTCGATGGGGATGAGATTATGATGGTGGTGGTGGTGGTGGTGGTGGTGGTGGTGGTGGTGGTGGTGGTGGTGATTAGGACAACACAACATCCAGTCCTTGAGTGGAGAAAATCTCCGACCCTGCCGGGAATCGAACCCGGGCCCTTTTTTCCCCTCTTTTTGCATTCTGTTCGGTATTGTTCGTTGCGTTTTGTGTGGGCGAACGTCACAAGACATCTGTTAAAGTTGATCGTTGATTCCTTTCCTCAGTTTTTCTAATACAGAGGACGAGCAACCCTCTGACCGAACACGCTGAGCTACCGTGCCGGCTAGCCCTTAGGATTGACATTCTGTCACGCTGATCACTCAGCTACCGGGGGTGGACGACGCTTGCATGATGAGGTAAGGCCAACTGGCGTTCGCACTTAATACAACACCAACAGCAGTCTCCATAAAAATGTTTATTGATCTGGATAAATCGACAGGAGCTTGAAACACACATCTTCGGAATGTGAGTCGTGTGGAAGGAGTTACACCCGGTACGGGCGAGAAGCAGTTACGATGTGAAGCACTCTGTTAGAAATGGTTCAAATGGCTCTGAGCACTACGAGACTTAACTGCTGAGGTCATCAGTCCCCTAGAACTTAGAACGACTTTAACCTAACTAACCTAAGGACATCACACATCCATGCCCGAGGCAGGATTCGAACCTTCGACGTAGCGGTCGCGCGGTTCCAGACTGTAGCGCCCAGAACCGCTTGGCCACGTCGGTCGGCACCCTGTTATACAGTTGTGACTTCTGAAATTTTCCCTGCGTATTTGTTCTTCTAATAATTTCCGGGTATGCAACCGGATCCCGTCGACATTCTGCCACGATATTTCGGCCCAGAGACGTCCGGCCATCACCAGGTGAGTACACAACTACTGAAGAGCCCAGGTGCAGTCGCGGCATTTAAATATATAAATACCGCGACTGCACCTGGGCTCTTCAGTAGTTGTGTACTCACCTGGTGATGGCCGGACGTCTCTGCGCCGAAATGTCGTGGCAGAATGTCGACGGGATCCGGCTGCATACCCGGAAATTATTAGAAGACATACAGTTTTTCGCCTAAAGAGAACTGGAGCGCTGAAAAAGATCCCACGGAAAGAAGTCTTCCTCGGCAACTTGGGAATGGTGTAGCGAGGTAAGTTTGCAGCCCAGCAGACTGCCGTCATAACTGTGCCCTGTGAAACGCGCGACCCCCTACTTCCCAGAGAGCTCGGTCGACAGGAAGCGGTAGGATAGCCGGCGCGGCTCGCGAGTGACGCGTCCCTGAACTTCCTGAACGACGCGACGGGGTTTTATTTTGAGGCGCTGCCGGCCGTAGCCGACGTGCGCGGACAGCTGCCGGCGACGCCAGCGGCAGCTAGCCGGTCACAGCTGTCCTGTGCACGGCAGTCGTCTGAAGGCAACGGCGCGAGTACCGCAACGAAGTGTGATCCCGCCGTTAATGTTTACAAGATACACGGCGTTCCGGGAGGAACGGTCAGTCCTCAGGCATATGAAAGGAACGATCATTCGATGCCTGCGATGGTGTACTCAACGTCGAACCTGGGTGCACGAATGGCAAAACGTCATTTTTTCGGATCAGTACAGGTTCTGTGTACAGCATCATGATGGTCGCATCCGTGTTTGGCGACATTGCGGTGATCGCACATTGGAAGCGTGTATCCGTCATCGCCATACTGGCGTCTCACCCGGCGTGATGGTATGGAGTGCCATTGGTTACACGTCTCGGTCACCTCTTGTTCTTATTGATGGCACTTTGAACAGTGGACGCCGGTCGCGGTGGTCTAGCGGTTCTAGGCGCTCAGTCCGGAGCCGCGCGACTGCTACGGTCGCAGGTTCGAATCCTGCCTCGGGCATGGATGTGTGTGATGTCCTTAGGTTAGTTAGGTTTAAGTAGTTCTAAGTTCTAGGGGACTTATGACTTAAGCAGTTGGGTCCCATAGTGCTCAGAACCATTTGAACCATTTTGAACAATGGACATTACATTTCAGATGTGTTACGACTCGTGGCTCTACCCTTCATTCGAACCCTTTGAAACCCTACATTTCAGCAGGATAAAGCGCGACCGCATGTTGCAGGTCCTGTACGGGTCTTTCTGGATACAGAAAATGTTCGATTGCTGCCCTGGCCACATTCTACAGATTTCTCACCAATTGAAAACGCCTGGTCAATGGAGCCAAAGCAACTGGCTCGTCACAATTCGCCAGTCACTTCTCTTGATGAACTGTAGTATCGTGTTGAAGGTGCATGGGCAGCTGTACCTGTACACGCCATCCATATGCCCAGGCGTATCAACGCCTCTATTACGGCCAGAGGTGATTGTTCTGGGTACTGATTTCTCAGGGTCTATGCACCAAAATTGCGTGAAAATGTAATCACATGTCAGTTCTAGTATAATATATTTGTCCAATGAATACCCGTTTATCATCTGCATTTCTTTTTGGTGTAGCAATTTTAATGGCCAATAGGGTATGAAAGTCTGTAAATGTTGTTCAGCTGGCAAACACACAAAATGGGGTCAGTGCATGAATGTTAGCACTTAGGTACACCCGCCGCTAGAGCTCCGGAGAGGGGATGGTTGCATCTCGTTGGCAGCCGCGTAATTGTTTGTGGCACCGCCCTCGTGCCACGGTGGCGGCGATAGGAAATACGGCGGCGTAACTGGCTGCGCGCGTATTTGAAAGTGCGGCAGACACTTTGTGAAGCACCCTTTAGTTGCTTCTGGTAAGCAAGGGGGGTAGGTAGTGAGGAAGGACCTGCTGGAAGACTGCAATTTGGCGACCTACCCCCCCCCCCCCCCCCCTCACCTTCCGTACGCTTCTAACCTGCATCCCCGCCCTCCACCCTATTACACCCAGAACATGGATTATCCGTTAATAAGGTTCTGTTGTTCTCTCGTCTGGTACGCATACTTAATATTTGTTCTTAACACACTTCATTTAATAAGAAACCGTAATTTTATGTCATTAAATACTATTTTTAACGATCTGCGATTTTTCCATCCCCTGCAACGCGGAAGCTGTTAGTTCCAGAGAAAAAAATGGGTAGGAAGCTTTTTGTAGAAAATTTAATGAAGTTTAATTTTGTACTGGGAATCATTTCCGGTAGAAACAATGCTTTGAGTTATTCAATAATAGGGTGACCTGTAAACACCCTCCCCTCCTCACCCAAGGCTCACGCTGCACCTGTCAGGATTTTTAATTTGTTGTGTCACTCCCCACTACCACTGTACAAAATTTTGCGACAGCAGGAATTTTTCCGCGAATTTTCCTTCACTGATAGGACTATTTACCATAATCACCTTGCTGTGCGCCACCGTACCTGAGTGGACATCGTGCCGGCTTGTCATGCCAGGGGGCTCGGGTCCGATTCCCGGCTGGGTTGGAGATTTTCTCCGCTCAGGGATTGGATGTTTGTGTCGTCTTCACCATCATTACTTCATCCTAATCGACGCGCAAGTCACCGAAGTGGCGTCGCTTCAAAAGACTTGCACCAGGCGATCAGGTCTACCCGAACGGGAGGCCCTTGCCACACGGTATTCCATTTTTCTCTATGTGATTACGTAGGCTTTCCCAGCGTAATATGTCTTGAAAGTCTCTTCGGGTTTCCTGCCGGATCCTAAAATCAACTTGACTCGATATTTCGGCGATCCAACTGTTCGCCATCTTCAGGAAAATGCTGCTTATGCTGATGAGTCCCGCTGAGAAAATCACTCAATGCCATACTTAAGTCAATATCATTGACAGATGCAGAAAAAAAGGGATTAACATGTGTGCAATTCTGTAAATGTTGTGTCTATACATCCACGGACTAGAGAATAGAGGTAGCGATATAATCTCGGTGAGGTTTTCATTCTCAGCGGCACTCATCAGCATAAGCAGCATTTTCCTGAAGATAGCGACCAGTTGGATCGCCGAAATATCGAGTCAAGTTGATTTTAGGATCCGGCAGCAAACCCGAAGAGACTTTCAAAACGGCTTTATCTAGTCATGTGATTAAGCCAGTTTCTGGTACAGCTGGGTTTAGAGTTCGCTTTCTTGAGTAATACCTATCTCATTACTAACCAATTGCAGCATACTCCAGTTTTGTCCATAGTTATAAAATGTTTTATCACCACACCATCTCATTAGGTTTATTAGTAGGCTGTAGATCGCACGCGATTGCGCGTTGCGAAACTGCAGTTATTTTGTTAGGGAAATGATGTATAAATTAAAGTAAAATAAATATTTAAATATGTTTTTAGTATAAAAATGGTAAATTAATGGTTCCTCACTCCATGCAGATTCCTAACTTTATGCAGTTAGTCATGAAAATTTGTGATTGTTAATTTTTAATAGCTGTGAATATACTTGTAAGATTTAAAACAAAAAAATGTGCCACATGCAACAGATAATAGTAGGAAGGTGAACTAGTCATGCATCAACTATGCACTGCGTGCGCCTCGTGTGTTTCGTTTTAAAACTTACACGTACCTTCGTAGTTATTACAAATTCACAATTACAAATTTTCAGTACTATTTGTATAGAGTCAAGAATCTGTAGGAGGGCTACGAAAGACTATTTTATGATTTTTAGGCCGCTTTTTAACGTTCTATAATAAAAACTGAAGTTTATCTAATTATTTTCTTCTCTTTAGTCATCTGTGTGAGAAATCTTTCTATCGACTTCAACTGTTTTGAAGAGATTCAAACGCACACATGTAGTAAATTCCAGTTTCTCTTCACGTGAGTCTACGAATATATTGCTTCCTTCTAGGTATACCTGGCGAAAAGACCGTGAGGGTAAAAACTAGAGAGACTAGAGCTCAAACGGAGGCTTACCAGCAATCTTTCTTCCCGCGAACCACTTACGACTGGAACACGAAAAGGGGGAAGTGGAAGCCGTACTCAAAGTACCCTCCTCCACACACCAAACAAAGTGAATTAATATTGCATTGTTGTCCAGTTCTGAGCTGTGTTCAAGTTTTCAAGCTTCTGGCCCATCATGAATTTAGTTCAAAAGCACTTGCAAAATTCGTACCGGACACACGGAGAAAAAGGCGCCCTTGCAAAATAATAATAAATAATAATTGTTTTATCCCTAGACGGGAGAGCGCAGGAGTATATTTGGGTTAGATAGCGAAAGTTTTACCATAAGACTTCACGGAATTACAGTAGTGGTAAGAGACTTTGAAAATTAGTTAACGAAGCTTACCATTCGCGAAATGTAAGTATGTGATAAGCCATCATGTGACACATCATTGCTAAAGAATCTCTCTCTCTCTCTCTCTCTCTCTCTCTCTCTCTCATCTCATCTCATCTCTGTCGTGGCTTTCTTGTATCATTTTGTAACCTTTATTTTTAACTGATGCTTGATCGTAAGAGACCTGGTACTGACCTAATATACGCTTTCTTCAAGATTTCAATGTTTGAATATTCATTTTGGTGTTGGTATGTAAATCCTAATAGCAAATTACACTTCAGTTACGAAGACGAAGTCAAATTTGGGGCCCTTCCCATTGTTATGATGTGGTACGTCCTTTCAGTTCACCTACAGCATCTTAAGTTTTGATTAATCAGTGTTCAAACTAAGTGCTTGATTCAAGTTTGTAAATAGGGTCGAGTTCGATGGCTTATTTGGATACCACTTGGTAGCGAAATTGGGGGGCAGGAGTGTTCGACCAAAATTCAGTGTTTTCCTTTGAATCAGTTCTTAGGCGTCTGATGAATTCCATTCGACAAGCGTTGCCAAGTAAGCACAGCCTACACAGAAACACTGTCCAGTAAATATTAGGGAACCAGCCAGCTTGCTTCTCGACGGCAGCACATCTGTGCGTTTTCCAAAGATTTAAGGTTCGAAATTACACAAACGTTAGTGCATCCGAAACAGAATTTTTGGAGATTGGGAACTAACAAACGGAAAGGAATAAATAAAAATTTTCATTTTAAGATTGTCACACCAGAAGACGCTAAATAGACCACAGTTATGCAGGTAGCCGTAGGTCGGAAATGAACTGCTGTGGGGGTGATGTTTCTACTGATAACGTCATCGACACGAAGTTAAACTCCGACCATTCGTCCAGCTTTCGGAACTTCGAAGTATAGGCAACTCGTAAATTGAAGTAGCATTGACACAAATAAAAGAATGCTTTAGTAATAAGAGTATATTTTTAAAAGATTAAATGATCACGTAGCTATCCCTGTAAAGTGAGAAAGAAAGCACCTGTTGAACTGAATGAACAGTCTAATGTTAACATAATATACAGATCTATCCAAAGACGAAAGTAATGAGTACCTAAAATGAGATTAGCGAAAAATTTGCACCGACATCGGGATCACCGAAAGGAAAGGAAAGGAAAGGAAAGGAAAGGAAAGGAAAGGAAATGAAATTAGTGGTAAGTTCCTAACTACTGACGACATCGGTCCTTAGGCTTACACACTACTTAGTCTAACTTAACATAACGACAAAACACACACACACACACACACACATACACACACACACACACACACACACACACACACACACACACACGAGGGAGGACTCGAACCTCCGACTGGGGAGCAGCGCGAGCGAAGAGAAGGGAATCTTGCAGCTCGAAAGAAAAAGAAAGCATAACTAACGGACCAAGGAGGCCATAAGACGCAGACTAGGACAAGCAAGCGGGGCATACCACGCTAAAACAAATCTTTCACTGTCACTCTTAAGCCTTGCGTCTGAGAAGGAAGTTCTCAGGATTCTGGAGCACAGAATTGTGCGGGAGTGGATCATGAACAGTGGAGAAACCGGGAAATACGATTGGCTATCTGAGACGTGTAAGATAAGAAAAGCGATTTCTGCTTCTATACAACAGAAACCACTTGACGCGTGTGGGAAGCATATTCTAAGCACAGTCGGCGTGGAAAGGAGTATGTGGCTAACACTACCTACAAGAAGAGGCAGGGATATGGGAATTGCTACGATAGTAAAGAATATATTCCATGATACTACAGGAAGCTGTAGAGGGCGAAAACTGTAGGGCAAGACAGACTGAAAAAGGGCTATTGTGCCCATACAAACGAATATCTTTCATCGACCGTGGGTCGGCTACCTGAAGCTAAATAAACGTCGTGTTACATCCACAATTCTTATGGGGGTGGGACACGGATGTTTCTTCGTAAATTAGCGTCTAATAAAAATTCTAGTTCCCCGACGTAGTGAGAATCAAACTGACGTGGCCAATCTGAATAGGGTGTTACTGGCGTGCAGGAAGTACAAGGGAACACCAGTAGGCCTGTACAGGAAACTGGTTGCGAGGGGCTTTCCTCTATGTATACGAGTGTTACTTCCGTACTCCATAAAATCGATGTAAATACATTCAGCTTGATAGTGGAATACTACAAGCAGCTGACATACATTTTTAAATTTGGTACTGTAAGTTCGCGTGGTGTAAATAATCTCACAGATATAGTGCATACAAGCCAGTTAGAATAACGTGTGTACCTTTGTAATTTATATGCAGGGTGTTTCAAAAATGACCGGTATATTTGAAACGGCAATAAAAACTAAACGAGCAGCGATAGAAATACACCGTTTATTGCAATATGCTTGGGACAACAGTGCATTTTCAGGCGGACTAACTTTCGAAATTACAGTAGTTACAGTTTTCAACAGCAGATGGCGCTGCAAGTCATGTGAAAGATATAGAAGACAACGCAGTCTGTGGGTGCGCCATTCTGTACGTCGTCTTTCTGCTGTAAGCGAGTGCTGTTCACAACGTGCAAGTGTGCTGTGGACAACATGGTTTATTCCTTAGAACAGAGGATTTTTCTGGTGTTGGAATTCCACCGCCTAGAACACAATGTTGTTGCAACAAGACGAAGTTTTCAGCGGAGGTTTAATGTAACCAAAGGACCGAAAAGCGATACAATAAAGGATCTGTTTGAAAAATTTCAACGGACTGGGAACGTGACGGATGAACGTGCTGGAAAGGTAGGGCGACCGCGTACGGCAACGCGCAGCTAGTGCAGCAGGTGATCCAACAGCGGCCTCGGGTTTTCGTTCGCCGTGTTGCAGCTGCGGTCCAAATGACGCCAACGTCCACGTATCGTCTCATGCGCCAGAGTTTACACCTCTATCCATACAAAATTCAAATGTGGCAACCCCTCAGCGGCGCTACCATTGCTGCACGAGAGACATTCGCTAACGATATAGTGCACAGGATTGATGACGGCGATATGCATGTGGGCAGCATTTGGTTTACTGACGAAGCTTATTTTTACCTGGACGGCTTAGTCAGTAAACAGAACTGGCGCATATGGGGAACCGAAAAGCCCCATGTTGCAGTCCTATCGTCCCTGCATCCTCAAAAAGTACTGGTCTGGGCCGCCATTTCTTCCAAAGGAATCATTGGCCCATTTTTCAGATCAGAAACGATTACTGCATCACGCTATCTGGACATTCTTCGTGAATTTGTGGCGGTACAAACTGCCTTAGACGACACTGCGAACACCTCGTGGTTTATGCAAGATGGTGCCCGGCCACATCGCACGGCCGACGGGTTTAATTTCCTGAATGAATATTTCGATGATCGTGTGATTGCTTTGGGCTATCCGAAACATACAGGAGGCGGCGTGGATTGGCCTCCCTATTTGCCAGACATGAACCCCTGTGACTTCTTTCTGTAGGGACACTTGAAAGACCAGGTGTACCGCCAGAATCCAGAAACAATTGAACAGCTGAAGCAGTACATCTCATCTGCATGTGAAGCCATTCCGCCAGACACGTTGTCAAAGGTTTCGGGTTATTTCATTCAGAGACTACGCCATATTATTGCTACGCATGGTGGATATGTGGAAAATATCGTACTATAGAGTTTCCCAGACCGCAGCGCCATCTGTTGTTGACAATTGTGACTACTGTAATTTCGAAAGTTTATCTGCCTGAAAATGTACTGTTGTCCCAAGCATATTGCAACAAACGGTGTATTTCTATCACTGATCGTTTAGTTTTTATTGCCGTTTCAAATATACCGATCATTTTTAAACACCCTGTACTTGTGTGGAAAACTCAAGGATGAAAGTAGCTTTCGTGTGATGTCAGCGCGAAGTAAAACAGCTCGATGGGACTTGGATCACACATAGCTAGAACTGCTACTGTATAGTACATAAAGTAACTGAAAGAAATTAGCCGTAACGGAGCATGCTCTAGAAAATGAACACCGTTTGCATTCGAAAAGACATCAATTATTACACGGACTAGTAGTTTCTGGGATAGCGTAACTAAAGAAGCGATTGAGGTAAAAATTTGTGACAATAGCCTCAGTAAAGACTGCGGCCTACAGCGAAGCACGGCTTGGGATCCAGCCATCGCAAGGTTGAAGAGGGAGAGGCGGGCGCGCAACGAAAACATTACCCTATAAGGCGCTGGAGAGAGCACCAGTGACGTCACGGAAGGCAGCGCGGCTGTGTAAGAACGGCAGCAGCAACCAATAGACATCCACCACTTTGGCTGTTTCAGAGGACACTCAGCCGATAGGTCTGAACCACTTGATGCGAATGGAAGCCCGAGAAGTTCAGCAGTACATTCCTGCGAAACTTTGTGTTCATATATTGCTGCCACTAGTTGAAGGTTTCTGCTTGATTCCCGTAAATATCTCGTGCACGTGCTGGATGGGGCAGCATGGCTTGCCATTGGCAAGGACAGCGCGAGGCGTCTGACGCTAATCAGTACGGCCTTGCCCCATCCACACCACACACCAGTTAGCGCTTTGGCACCGCTACAGCATAGCTATTGTCAGCAAATGCGGACGCGAGGGCTCACACCGAACTGGCCGCGCCGGCCGCAGTGCCACAGAAACTGTTAGCGCCACTCGTATGCGACTAGCGTGAAATCTGAATGGATATCATCTTTCAGATGTTGAAACACGCCTAGCATCTTTCGTTTGTCACACAACTGCTTCTTGGTGTTGGATTTTTCCTTTGATATATATCGGTTATATTAGAAGACAAACAGGGAAAATGCGAGCAACAGAGAGGCGAGTATCTGAAAATGTCACGGTCGAAATACGGGGTAGGGCAAATAAAAGCGGCACTTACGAGTGGATACGATTGGACGTGCATGTTTGCATATAACCAAACTCCGTGACGCCCCCACCACGTGTACGTCCGCCAAATCCACACCGGTTTAAAGCGTAGTGCGGGCTGTCAGTGTGAGTGGAGCAGTGCAAAGGGGATGATGGTACCGTTGAAACGCTGTGGTCAGTTGTTTGCTGAGGAGTTTAATAGTGTCAAAGTGCCAGCAGAGAGTACCATGCAACGCTTAGACCGAAAATGGCGTCAGGCAGGATTTGTTTTGAACAAGTCAAAAATATTTTCGAAACGTTCGCGCACACCAGAAACTGTGGCTGCAGTTCACCAGAAAATGCTTCGGAGTTCTACCAAATAAACGTGACGCCTGTCGCAGGAAACCGGCATATCAAGTCGATGCTGTGGAAGAGTACTCCACGTGGACCTGCACATGCGTCCCTACAAGGTGTCTGTTGTTCATGTATGAAGAACATGTGCGAGTGGCTGTTACTGAGATAACAATCAATGCCCTGGACATGGATATGTTCTTTGTCTGATGAAGCTTGGTTTCATCTGTGTGATTATGTCAGCTCAGAGAATCACAGGTTCTCCACGAAACACCACTGCACGATCAGAAATTTGGGATTTACTATGCATTGCCTGCACTCCGCTTTATTGGTTCTACACTTCTGGAAATGGAAAAAAGAACACATTGACACCGGTGTGTCAGACCCACCATACTTGCTCCGGACACTGCTAGAGGGCTGTACAAGCAATGATCACACGCACGGCACAGCGGACACACCAGGAACCGCGGTGTTGGCCGTTGAATGGCGCTAGCTGCGCAGCATTTGTGCACCGCCGCCGTCAGTGTCAGCCAGTTTGCCGTGGCATACGGAGCTCCATCGCAGTCTTCAACACTGGTAGCATGCCGCGACAGCGTGGACGTGAACCGTATGTGCAGTTGACGGACTTTGAGCGAGGGCGTATAGTGGGCATGCGGGAGGCCGGGTGGACGTACCGCCGAATTGCTCAACACGTGGGGCGTGAGGTCTCCACAGTACATCGATGTTGTTGCCAGTGGTCGGCGGAAGATGCACGTGCCCGTCGACCTGGGACCGGACCGCAGCGACGCACGGATGCACGCCAAGACCGTAGGATCCTACGCAGTGCCGTAGGGGACCGCACCGCCACTTCCCAGCAAATTAGGGACACTGTTGCTCCTGGGGTATCGGCGAGGACCATTCGCAACCGTCTCCATGAAGCTGGGTTACGGTCCCGCACGCCGTTAGGCCGTCTTCCGCTCACGCCCCGACGTCGTGCAGCCCGCCTCCAGTGGCGCCGCGACAGGCGTGAATGGAGGGACGAATGGAGACGTGTCGTCTTCAGCGATGAGAGTCGCTTCTGCCTTGGTGCCAATGATGGTCGTATGCGTGTTTGGCGCCGTGCAGGTGAGCGCTACAATCAGGACTGCATACGACCGAGGCACACAGGGCCAACACCCGGCATCATGGTGTGGGGAGTGATCTCCTACACTGGCCGTACAGCTCTGGTGATCGCCGAGGGGACACTGAATAGTGCACGGTACATCCAAACCGTCATCGAACCCATCGTTCTACCATTCCTAGACTGGCAAGGGAACTTGCTGTTCCAACAGGACAATGCACGTCTGCATGTAGCCCGTGCCACCCAACGTGCTCTAGAAGGTGTAAGTCAACTACCCCGGACCAGCAAGATCTCCGGATCTGTCTCCATTGAGCATGTTTGGGACTGGATGAAGCGTTGTCTCACGCGGTCTGCACGTCCAGGACGAACGCTGGTCCAACTGAGGCGCCAGGTGGAAATGGCATGGCAAGCCGTTCCACAGGACTACATCCAGCATCTCTACGATCGTCTCCATGGGAGAATAGCAGCCTGCATTGCTGCGAAAGGTGGATATACACTGTACTAGTGCCGACATTGTGCATGCTCTGTTGCCTGTGTCTATGTGCCTGTGGTTCTGTCAGTGTGATCATGTGATGTATCTGACCCCAGGAATGTGTCAATCAAGTTTCCCCTTCCTGGGACAATGAATTCACGGTGTTCTTATTTCAATTTCCAGGAGTGTATATTCATTTAACAGTTGTGATTTCGCCGTGTTACGTTGTCAACATTCTGAAACTATTTGTGGTGGTGTTACCGGAGGAGACAAAAACATGCAGTTACTTCCAACAGGATAGAGCAAGAGCAACAGCCAGCTGAACCTTGGAGCACATTTACATAGTCTTCACGTCTGACTGTTGTTGGTAGAGTCAGACTGGTCGCGGAACTAGCTGGCCACCCAGGTCATCTGATGAGTGTGCGATTACCTCAAGTCGAAGCAACCTTCATAGTCTTCAGGAACCGCAGCAGAACATTTCGGATTAGTTTGCAGTGGTTCCAGCAGTCCAGCTTCGATCCGCCTTCAGAAGGTTGCTGAGCAGGAAAAAAAAGTGCCAAGAGATGAATGGTGATAACTTTCAACGTCTGCTGCAGTCACGTTAGTACTGAATTTCCTTCCTCTGCTGCGTTTCTTTGTACCCCCTGAAGTCAGTTAACTGGGACACTTTTATTTGCCGCGCCTAATGCGAGCGCCTCGTTTCTCCCCTGTGAATTTCTTCCACGGACTGAAACCAGTCGAGGGTCGACCCTCCCGTGGACTGCCGGGTGTCCATCTCAAAGCATCGTACAGAAAGGTTTTAATATGCCGTCTGCTTTAAGTGCCCTGTTCGCTTGGCTGGTATGGGTCTCGACGGTGCAAAACGGTTCAAATGGCTCTGAGCACTATGGGACTTAACTTCTGAGGTCATCAGTCCCCTAGAACTTAGAACTACTTATACCTAACCAATCTAAGGACATCACACACATCCATGCCCAAGGCAGGATTCGAACCTGCGACCGTAGCGGTCGCGCGGTTCCACACTGTAGCGCCAAGAACCGCTCGGCCACCCTGGCCGACTCGATGGCGCAACCAGCCCCGTAGCTAGTCCACTTGCTCGTTCATTAAGCAATGTGTGTCGCGTTGAGATGGCGATAACACAGACACAAAAGGCGTTTTACGTACTTTGTTTGAACAGGTGCAGTCCAGTTACAAATTATATAGTGTGACTTTCGTAGAAGTACAACATTACACCTGTAGCGCAAGAGCGTACCAAATAGCGGTTTGTACTGTTGGACTTAAAAGTCGCCTGGCCTCAATGTACGCAATTTCTTTTGTTGGTGTTTGGGAAAGACGTCTGCCTCCGCAGCTCAGTCATCAGCACGAGTTCGAGCGCCGGCATTGTCAGGCATTTTTGCTTGATGGAATTACTGGAACGGGGTGCGCTCAGCTCCGCGATGCGGCGAGAAGTAGCGGCTCCAGGTTACGAAAACTGACAGCGGCCGGAAGAGCGGTGTGCTGATTCCACGCCCTTACATACCGCATCCATGACGTCATTGTCATAGGATGACACGGCGGGCGTACGGTATCGATGGGTTCGACAGTCCTGTGGACGGAGTTTACATTTACGTCCGTGAAAGACTTCATGAATTAGCTCCTCTTCCAGCGACTTCAGGTGTACTGCGAGGCCACGTAGCAGCAGCAGCAGCAGCAGCAGCAGCAGCAGGAACAACAACAGGTAAGCTCAGAAAGTATGGGACGAGCTAACCCATCGTTCGTAAGGTTGTCGTGTATTCAGTAGACAGCCCATTGAACATTTGTGAAAGGTAGATGAAAAACCTGCATCCGAAAAGTAAATGTGAAATGCACCCAAAGGTTGTATATACATACGTGTAAAAGATAATACCCTCCTACAATCGGATAGTTCTTCTAAAAATAAAAGACTTCGTAGTCCTATGCGTTAACCAATAGTCTTCTAAAGTAGGAAGAATCTTTCCGAAGTAGCATGTAATTTCGTTGGAGAAGACGTGAGAAATATAAGAATCAGCGCCAGTCTTAAACCACTGGTTCTAAAGGTATGAAATTTGGAAGGAACATTCTGTACCTGGCGTAGACGTCAGCTTAAAAAAAAAAAAAAAAAAAAAAAAAATTGTCCATAATAACCACTAACGCCCCATGAACCATGGACCTTGCCGTTGGTGGGGAGGCTTGCGTGCCTCAGCGATACAGATGGCCGTACCGTAGGTGCAACCACAACGGAGGGGTATCTGTTGAGAGGCCAGACAAACGTGTGGTTCCTGAAGAGGGGCAGCAGCCTTTTCAGTAGTTGCAGGGGCAACAGTCTGGATGATTGACTGATCTGGCCTTGTAACACTAACCAAAACGGCCTTGCTGTGCTGGTACTGCGAACGCCTGAAAGCAAGGGGAAACTACAGCCGTAATTTTTCCCGAGGACATGCAGCTTTACTGTATGATTAAATGATGATGGCATCCTCTTGGGTAAAATATTCCGGTGGTAAAATAGTCCCCCATTCGGATCTCCGGGCGGGGACTACTCAGGAGGATGTCGTTATCAGGAGAAAGAAAACTGGCGTTCTACGGATCGGAGCGTGGAATGTCAGATCCCTTAATCGGGCAGGTAGGTTAGAAAATTTAAAAAGGGAAATGGATAGGTTAAAGTTAGATATAGTGGGAATTAGTGAAGTTCGGTGGCAGGAGGAACAAGACTTCTGGTCAGGTGACTACAGGGTTATAAACACAAAATCAAATAGGGGTAATGCAGGAGTAGGTTTAATAATGAATAGGAAAATAGGAATGCGGGTAAGCTACTACAAACAGCATAGTGAACGCATTATTGTGGCCAAGATAGATACGAAGCCCACACCTACTACAGTAGTACAAGTTTATATGCCAACTAGCTCTGCAGATGATGAAGAAATTGAAGAAATGTACGATGAAATAAAAGAAATTATTCAGATAGTGAAGGGAGACGAAAATTTAATAGTAATGGGTGACTGGAATTCGAGTGTAGGAAAAGGGAGAGAAGGAAACATAGTAGGTGAATATGGATTGGGGCTAAGAAATGAAAGAGGAAGCCGCCTAGTAGAATTTTGCACAGAGCACAACTTAATCATAGCTAACACTTGGTTTAAGAATCATGAAAGAAGGTTGTATACGTGGAAGAACCCTGGAGATACCAAAAGGTATCAGATAGATTATATAATGGTAAGACAGAGATTTAGGAACCAGGTTTTAAGTTGTAAGACATTTCCAGGGGCAGATGTGGACTCCGACCACAATCTATTGGTTATGACCTGTAGATTAAAACTGAAGAAACTGCAAAAATGTGGGAAATTAAGGAGATGGGACCTGGATAAACTGAAAGAACCAGAGGTTGTACAGAGTTTCAGGGAGAGCATAAGGGAACAATTGACAGGAATAGGGGAAAGAAATACAGTAGAAGAAGAATGGGTAGCTCTGAGGGATGTAGTAGTGAAGGCAGCAGAGGATAAAGTAGGTACAAAGACGAGGGCTGCTAGAAATCCTTGGGTAACAGAAGAAATATTGAATTTAATTGATGAAAGGAGAAAATATAAAAATGCAGTAAATGAAGCAGGCAAAAAGGAATACAAACGTCTCAAAAATGAGATCGACAGGAAGTGCAAAATGGCTAAACAGGGATGGCTAGAGGACAAATGTAAGGATGTAGAAGCTTATCTCACTAGGGGTAAGATAGATACTGCCTACAGGAAAATTAAAGAGACCTTTGGAGAGAAGAGAACCACGTGTATGAATATCAAGAGCTCAGATGGCAGCCCAGTTCTAAGCAAAGAAGGGAAGGCAGAAAGGTGGAAGGAGTATATAGAAGGTTTATATAAGGGCGATGTACTTGAGGACAATATTATGGAAATAGAAGAGGATGTAGATGAAGACGAAATGGGAGATACGATACTGCGTGAAGAGTTTGACAGAGCACTGAAAGACCTGAGTCGAAACAAGGCCCCCGGAGTAGACAACATTCCATTAGAACTACTGACAGCCTTGGGACAACCAGTCCTGACAAAACTCTACCAGCTGGTGAGCAAGATGTATGAGACAGGCGAAATACCCTCAGACTTCAAGAAGAATATAATAATTCCAATCCCAAAGAAAGCAGGTGCTGACAGATGTGAAAATTACCGAACTATCAGTTTAATAAGCCACGGCTGCAAAATACTAACGCGAATTCTTTACAGACGAATGGAAAAACTGGTAGATGCAGACCTCGGGGAGGATCAGTTTGGATTCCGTCGAAATGTTGGAACACGTGAGGCAATACTGACCTTACGACTTATCTTAGAAGAAAGATTAAGAAAAGGCAAACCTACGTTTCTGGCATTTGTAGACTTAGAGAAAGCTTTTGACAATGTTGACTGGAATACTCTCCTTCAAATTCTGAAGGTGGCAGGGGTAAAATACAGGGAGCGAAAGGCTATTTATAATTTGTACAGAAACCAGATGGCAGTCATAAGAGTCGAGGGGCATGAAAGGGAAGCAGTGGTTGGGAAAGGAGTGAGACAGGGTTGTAGCCTCTCCCCGATGTTATTCAATCTGTATATTGAGCAAGCAGTAAAGGAAACAAAAGAAAAATTTGGAGTAGGTATTAAAATTCATGGAGACGAAGTAAAAACTTTGATGTTCGCCGATGACATTGTAATTCTGTCAGAGACGGCAAAGGACTTGGAAGTGCAGTTGAACGGAATGGACAGTGTCTTGAAAGGAGGATATAAGATGAACATTAACAAAAGCAAAACGAGGATAATGGAATGTAGTCAAATTAAATCGGGTGATGCTGAGGGAATTAGATTAGGAAGTGAGACACTTAAAGTAGTAAAGGAGTTTTGCTATTTAGGAAGTAAAATAACTGATGATGGTCGAAGTAGAGAGGATATAAAATGTAGACTGGCAATGGCAAGGAAAGTGTTTCTGAAGAAGAGAAATTTGTTAACATCGAATATAGATTTATGTATCAGGAAGTCGTTTCTGAAAGTATTTGTTTGGAGTGTAGCCATGTATGGAAGTGAAACATGGACGATAACTAGTTTGGACAAGAAGAGAATAGAAGCTTTCGAAATGTGGTGCTACAGAAGAATACTGAAGATAAGGTGGATAGAGCACGTAACTAATGAGGAGGTATTGAATAGGATTGGGGAGAAGAGAAGTTTGTGGCACAACTTGACCAGAAGAAGGGATCGGTTGGTAGGACATGTTTTGAGGCATCAAGGGATCACAAATTTAGCATTGGAGGGCAGCGTGGAGGGTAAAAATCGTAGAGGGAGACCGAGAGATGAGTACACTAAGCAGATTCAGAAGAATGTAGGTTGCAGTAGGTACTGGGAGATGAAGCAGCTTGCACAGGATAGAGTAGCATGGAGAGCTGCATCAAACCAGTCTCAACGAGGTTAAATGTAGGTTGTAAACTTCGATGACTTATGAACAGCCAGGATAAACTATTGATCCTAGAAACAGGGCAATTGAGAGAATATTTGAAGCATACAGTAGGCATCCACCGAGAAGGAATTTTTAAAATTTCAGTCCCTAAGGGGTAATCGCTTACGACTCTCCACTCCACTCCACAGCGCGCTCGGCGGGTAACCGTCTCGTCAAAGCTGGTTGCATTTTTGCCTGTTACGACGAAAATTTTCATAGCGACGGAAGTAGACAGCAGGCACGGAACAAGAAAAGCCACCAACTATAAATGAGTAAAGATATTTTTAACAAACAATTATTGTATACAATCTAACATATCAAGTGATTACTTACTTACACAAATAATGCAGATGACCCGTGTGTATTTGGTTTCGTTCGATTCACAAGCAGAAACTGACACTGAAATTTCTTCCTCTCGGTCAGACGACCTTAGCTATCAGCTACACAAACAGGTCTATGGAGACATAGACCACTTACGAGATGTGTTCAGTACGGTCGCATCAGAAATTTTATGATGTTTCACTTGCACTTGTTATAAGCCTCCTTTTCTTGCGTTTTGTTCACTATACATGAGGCAATATTACTCCAGCAGTCACCTCTCATTGAAAAACAACGGCATGTAGCTATGTGTGTCCAAATGGAATTCAGTGGCATGAACCGAGGAACACACGATAACGTAACATAATTCCTGTCTGGAATCGATTGTCTCAAATATTTCGTAAATTATTTTTCGTTCTTTTTATTCGTTGCATATTTTACGTTTCATAATACAAAACATCAAAGGCTTCCCAGAAAGACTAAATTTTCCGTAAAATATTCAAAGTAAATCGTTGCTGGTGGTGTAAAAAATTGTTTATATGTTAAAACCGAAATCTTCAACTTCGTTTATTTGTTTCTTCTCTAGTACTTTAGACAACCATTCAGTTTTTGCTAAATAAACCAATTTCTTCATAAATAAGGACGTAGAATTTCATTATAATGTTAATGACTCTTCTTGAGTCCCGGTTTACTATTTCGTTCTACTGCTTTCACTTGCTTTAGTATAGTACAGTGCTCTTTCGGTATTATTTGACTGGCGGACAAATACTAGCAATTTGTTTACATTACATTGCAGAGCTGGTTTACAAAAGACAGATATTACATTTTTTATTTTTACAATAATAAAAATATGATTTCCATTTTCTTTACACACACGTGGCCGTCAGCTAGAACACTCCCTTGTTTCTGACACTGCAGAAGTCCGGTAGAAATCAAAACATACACCTTCTGCCCCCCCCCCCCCCCCCCCAGATCGGGAAGATATCACTGTTAATTACAATAATTTCTTACGCGTCAATGCGAAAAGGGCTTACAATCCGTGACGACATCTCAGCCAGTCCTCTCTTCATTCCGCAAGCTCTCTGTCAGTTAAAACCAGAGAGGAGATTGTTATTCGGGCAGCGTAAGTTGACTCTTTCAGATGTGTCATAAATCTTTTAGAGAGATAGCAACAAGAGAAATTATTAATAAAATTTTTCTTTGGCGCTGCAGATTCTCTCTCCTTTAACCAGGAAAAAGCACAGCATATTCAGTTCTGTACAACAAACAGAACACCGCTAATAGTTACTGCACTACATGAGAAGTCGGTGTATATGATGCATCAAACGCTTCAAACTTTTAGATGTGCCTATTTCTAAAAGTCTTGAACGAGTTGCAATATGTTATTGAGCTTCACAAACAGAAAAGTTCGGCAGCTTTTGCTGTTCGCACAACTTCTGGTCTTGGAAATAAGCAAAACACTAGCTTGGAGAAGGAGGTGGAGAATAATAATAATAATAATAATAATAATGCACAAAAGCAAGCAGTGAATATACCATGAGGTATAAGACTGGAGCCATCTTATCGGCGCTTGTTCAATGTGTTAATCGTTATAACTGTGCCTTAGCAATATGTATTCGCTAATAAAATTTGTCATAAATAATTCGTCACACTTTGATACTAACAGTTACGTCGGCTGCTACAACACTACAAGCGGTCTTCGTTATTCATAACTAAAGCCAGTAGCTGCCCAGAAAGGAATAAAAAATTAATTCTGATGTGAAATCAATTCTTCAGTTTGTGGGAACACTATTCTATTTTATTCGTGTCGGAACTGTGTCGACGTTTCACTTTTGCGGAAGTCTGTATTCCAAAAAATATTTTAGGAAAAGACTTCGTAAGAGCTAAATTTATATTCGATTCAAACATCTCACTTTTCCCTGAAAATTGTTCTTTTCCGTGAACTTCAATTCCTTTTACAGATTTCTTGGTTTTCTTTATTGCCTGCTCAGCCTATTGACAGAGTAACCTGGGGGATAGGCTACAACCCTTTTTCACCCCATTCTCAACTACTGCTTACATTTCATGTCCGTCGACTCGGAACAGCAGCTGCTTTCTGGATAAGTTGCAGGTAACTTATCGATCCTCGTATTTTACCGTTGACAATCTCAGAATCTCAGAGTATATTCCATTCAATATTGCCAAATTGCTCCCTGAAATCGCAAATGTTGGTTGCCTTTCTTCGTCTTCTCTTCTAGTTAAACTCGTAGGGGCAGAGTTGTTTCACGTGTCCCCACACTTCTCTGGAACATGTCGTTCCATAGTTCGGTAGATAATTGTTGTTGTTAGTTCGCAACCGTGATACCTAAAATTGAAGGTTCGGTAATATACAGAGTTGCCCCGAGGGGTAGCCGCGCGGTCTGAGGCGCCTTGCCACGGCTCGCGCGGCTCCCCCCGTCGAGTGCAAAAAGCGGCCAACAGATGTTGCTGGACAGCAACACGGCGGTGACTCCGCGTGAGAATCAGCTTGACGGCTGCGAGGTACGCCGGTATGTTACAGAATCGAGTCATCCCTAGCCTGGCTGCTGGAAGGTACGACTTAAAGCAGGATGGCGCTCCGCCCCATGTTGCTACACATGTGAAAGATCCCTGCGCACATCGTTTGCTGAGGACCGCATGCTAAGCAGCCGCTTCCGTCGTGTGGTTATTGGTTGTGGTGTTCTCTGAAGTAGCATGTCTGCCGCGATCGTCCGAGCCCATTAGGGACGCTAAAAGAAAACATACGACAGCAGTTTTTCACTACACTTG
The DNA here is from genome assembly GCF_023897955.1 of Schistocerca gregaria. Classification (NCBI taxonomy): domain Eukaryota; kingdom Metazoa; phylum Arthropoda; class Insecta; order Orthoptera; family Acrididae; genus Schistocerca; species Schistocerca gregaria. The sequence goes on from NC_064920.1 coordinate 532,685,562, forward strand.
CTGATACGCTGTATAGTGCACTTCACAACACTGTCCCTCGACCGCAGGTTTTGTTGATGAATGACGGACGACATGCTGAGCATATTTTATAAAGAACATTCTTTGCTAATAATCATTCGTTATGCTAATTATTGCTCTTGTGTCATGTAAAGAGCAATATGTGGGCCATTTAGTACATTTTTTGGTTCCAATAAAACCCAATGTCATGTCAATTTTTAACACTTACGTATATTATTCCGTGAAGAATTGAATTTTCAAATTTCAAAGGACTTTCGGGACGCCCTGTACCTGCCAGCACATGCTTTGTGGTTATTGCATTCTTCTTGAAACCTTGAGGGTATTTCAGCTGTCCCATATATCCTGCATGCGAGGTGGAACAGTTTGGTGGTGGTTGGGTCTCCTAAGCATCTTAGTTGTGTCGTCTAAGTGATTCGTTTCGACGTAAGGTCTTCCAGTGCTCTCACCGCCGTATCGCGCTCCCTATATCATTGTCTTCCCTTTCCCTAATATAGCCATCACGTTTATTTCCATTTAGCCGTTCTGTTTATCGGTTTCAGCTTTTAAGCTTTCCCTTAATTGCTTAGTACTGGTTAGCCATCTGACCTCTCGACGCTAGTACATGAATATTTCTGGACTCGGTTCCTTGCAACTCAGGTTCGTCATATCTTCCCACCCACCGCAAAAACTACCCTATCTGTGGGCCGCCGCTGACGTGGGACGTACTTCAGGTGCAGTCGGCGTCGCTCCAAAGACGTAAACAGTCAGCAGTGTTCGTGCAGTGGCACGCCTGTTGCACGCGCGCAGGAAGAAGCCCAGTTGGCCTGAATAGTCCCCGCATCCGCCGTAGACAGGCGAGCTATGCCACGCCACGCTACGCGACGCGACGCGACGCGACGCGACGCCACGGCCGGAACAGGCCGCTTCAGCTGCACACCGGGCCATTACGCGTGACGCAAGCTGTTGGTGCTGACGTCATGCCTCGTCCTGCCGTGATTGCGCCCTGGTCCGCTCCGCGGCGCTGCTGCGACGTCAGCGGAACGGTGACGCCGGCCGCTGCCGCACAGTTTCGCCGGTGCGACGAACGCTAATTATCGCTCGCTGTGCCGGCTAGTATTTGCCCCGGGTTTTCCGCTGTCAAAAATATTGATTGGTGGTCAGAAATACCAATAATAATTGATGGGTCAAAATACTGCAGAAACAACACCAGTAATTATACCTCGTTATTATGGCTTTTGATACATCGAGAATATTGAACCATTTTCCCGACATGTTGTCCGATAATAATTCTGCTTTCTATACACTGTTAGCAAGTGCTGGATGTAGGTAATCACTTGGTTTGACTCATCCTGTCAAATGTTGTAGCTGTCTTCGTCGTCGCCATAGTCAGAAGACTTGTTTATTGTTATTAACTCTAGTCTATCCTATGAAAGCCTCTTAATTTCGGCATATCTATTCCTTGATGCCCCAGCCTGTCCCATCTTTTACCCATGTTCTGCGAAGTTTTTTTTGTTAATGTAGGTTTACTGTAGTTAACCAGCTCTTTAAAGCACTTCATGTATAGCTCAACCCTCAGTTCAAACTAAAATTATCATAACTAACTAGAAAAGTTCAGTACCTCAAATATCTACGCTGTGATATCGCATACTATTGGGACAGATATAACAAAAACTGAAAAAGCGTAAAGAATTAGCAGATACCTGAAATAAATTTCAAAAAGGTAGATTAACGTTGTTTACGAATACTGGTCATAAACGCTACTACATTTCCAGTGCTAAACAACAAACCGAGTACTGAGATCGGGTTTCTAAGAGGTGTCGAGAGATATAAAAGAAAAAAAAGAAAAAATACATTCAGAAGTATTGTCGCAAATTAAATGAACATACGCCACGTTAGAAGAAAAAGAGCAGATGTAGTACCTTTCAGGAATGAATGTATCTCGAAACTCAAACATTGGAAGACCAAGGAAAATAATACGTAATAAACAACCTAAAACTGCAAGAAGAAGATAGCTATTAAATTTGTACATGCTACCATTCCTTTAGCAAGGACTATAAGTTAATAGAATGATGTTTTCCTTGCCATTGCCAGTCTACATTTTATATCCTCTCTAATTCGACCATCATCAGTTATTTAGATCCCCACATAGCAAAACTCCTTTACTGCTTTAAGTGTCTCATTTCCTAATCTAATTCCCTCAGCATCACCCGATTTAATTTGACTACATTCCATTATCCTCGTTTTGCTTTTGTTAATGTTCATCTTATATCCTCCTTTCAAGACACTGTCCATTCCGTTCAACTGCTCTTCCAAGTCCTTCGCCGTCTCTGACAGAATTACAATGTCATCGGCGAACCTCAAAGTTTTTACTTCTTCTCCATGGATTTTAATTCCTGCTCCTTTTTTCTTTTGTTTCCTTTACTGCTTGTTTAATATACAGATTGAATAACATCGGGGAGAAGTTACAACCCTGTCTCACTCCCTTCCCAACCACTGCTTCCCTTTCATGCCCCTCGACTCTTACAACTGCCATCTGGTTTCTGTACAAATTGTAAATAGCCTTACGCTCCCTGTATTTTACCCCTCCCACCTTTAGAATTTGAAAGAAAGTATTCCAGTCAACATTGTCAAAAGCTTTCTCTAAGTCTACAAATGCTAGAAACGTAGGTTTGCCTTTTCTTAATCTTTCTTGTAAGATAAGTCGTAAGGTTAGTGTTGCCTCACGTGTTCCAACATTTCTGCGGAATCCAAATTGATCTTCCCCAAGGTCCGCTTCTACCAGTTTTTCCATTCGTCTGTAAAGAATTCGCGTTAGTATTTTGCAGCTGACTTATTAAACTGCTGGTTCGGTAATTTTCACATCTGTCAACACCTGCTGTCTTTCGGATCGGAATTATTATATTTTTCTTGAAGTCTGAGGGTATTTCGCCTGTCTCATACATCTTGCTCGCCAGATGGTAGAGTTTTGACATGACTGGCTCTCCCAAGGCAGTCAGTAGTTCTAATGGAATGTTGTCTACTCCCGGGGTCTTGTTTCGACTCAGGTCGTTCAGTGCTCTGTCAAACTCTTCCCGCAGTATCGTATCTCCCATTTCATCTTCATCTGCATCCTCTTCCATTTCGCCCTTGTATAAACCTATATACTCCTTCCACCTTTCCGCCTTCCCTTCTTTGCTTAGAACTGAGTTTCCATCTGAGCTCTTGATATTCATACAAGTGGCTCTCTTTTCTCCAAAGGTCTCTTTATAAAGCTACTAATGCTATAACTAAATATATGTAGTTGTACTCCAGCCTCTCTCTTAAGAGAAGACAGTACTATTGCTGTTGCAACCGAGAAATAAATTATTTTTACGTTAGTCAAACGAAGATTTCCTTTCCAGTCCCGCAGTCTTGGGAGCGTTGCCACGGTTCGCGCGGCTCCCCCCGTCGGAGGTTCGAGTCATCCCTCGAGCATCGGTGTGTGTGTGTGTGTGTGTGTGTGTGTGTGTGTGTGTGTGTGTGTTGTCCTTCGCGTAAGTTTGTTTAAGTAGTGTGTAAGCCTAGGGACCATAAGTAGTGTGTAAGCCTAGGGACCAATGACCTCAGCAGTTTGATGCCGAATTGCATGAAATCGAAGCATGGTATATTTAATTTTAGGTACAAGTTGTTTTCTGCTATGTATATTTATTTCTCGTAGTGATAAAAGTTAAACAACGATCTCCTTTCGGCGATTTTCGTTTGTCAAGTGTAAGTCTTAGCTGATGTGGCGTGCTCCATACGGCATCTTGGAGCGCAGATGTCATTTGTCTTTTTGTTATGATACTATCATGTTATTTATATGTTAACTTTAATTATTTATTATTTTTGGACAGCTTTCCTGACAGTTTAGGCTCCACAGATGATGCATGTATATACATAGCATCGTTGGAGCCGAAGGTGTAGGAAAAGCTGTCAAAAAATAACTTTACAAGATCACGCAATAAAAGGTAAACGCACAAAAAACGTAAACGTATCTTAACAAAAAGACGACCGACATTTACTCTTCAAGATACCAATAGACCACGTCTTATCAACTAAGACGTGCACTTATAACAGCAAATCGACGAAAAGAGCTCGTCATGTAGCTTGTATCACTAAGAGTAAATAACTAATATAGGAAAAAAACTTGTACTTAAAATAAAGTATGTCGTTCAAAACAATGAACTTTAAAATAGTGGAGAAACTTTCTTCTGAGCACAAATACCATTTTTAGTTATTTCAGCTTTAACGACAGTAAACTGTTTTTTTTTTCATATAATTGTCCAGAGCAAACATTTTATTTATGGTTAATAAAGATGTTTATTTCTTGTTCTTAATTTATATGTTTCGCTCTCCTCTATTAAAGTTTGTTGTAGCAGATAAATTTCCTCTCTGACAAGAAAATCCACAGATATACTGATAAGCCCGATTCAGTTTCAGAATTTACTGTTACAGCTTTAAACGATCTTAAGTAAGTACAGCGGACAAAAAGTTAGTCAGCCCTCCCCCAGGAGACATCACGCTTGATACTGACTTCGGTTCGGAGAGGAAGAGTGTTGCTCCAGTTATGTCATATTAAGCTGATGCCCGCATATTCTGTGTAGGATTAACAAGCGGTGATTCAGCGGACTAGCCGACTGCGTTGGATTGCCTCAATGTTCTCCAGTTCAGGAACGTATGTGTGCAGTCTTGTGAAGAGTGTTGTTCTCATATTGGAAGACGGAAGTGTCCACATGATAATCATCTTGTGGAAGAAACGGCTGCAATTCGTCATGTTGAAATAAACAACACTGGTCATGTTCACGCTAACCGTAATGTTTGGGCCCGAGTCATGGAACAAAAAGCAACCCGGAATTACACTAACTACACGCTGTGTGTAAAGCGTGTCTTTGGGCAGCCGGCGTAAAGTTTTGCATCGCCTAAGAAGACCCACATTCGCGTCACCAGATTACATGCCTCCAGTTAATTTTCCGTGATTTCCCGAAATCGCTCCAGGCAAATGCCGGGATGGTTCCTTCGAAAGGGCACGGTTGATTTGTCCCCATCCTTGACACAGTCCAGGCTTGTGGTCTGTCGCTAATGACCTTGATGTCGACTGGACGTTGAAACCTAATCTTCTTTCCTCTCAATCATCAACCGGCCATTTTCTCTGTCTTGCGGCAAACTGACGACTTGCAGCTTTATGTGGCACTATGAGCTTTTATTAGACTCCAAACGTCAATTTCCTACGTATGGTTATTGTTTGCTCGGAAACTAATTGCGGCGAAAGTACACTCATTGAAAGCAACAATTCCTGTCGGGTTAGAAACATGTTGTCATTGAGAGGGCATTTACATGTGTGTGAGTGGCACACCATTCGTTCTAGAGGCGGTGGAGGGTCCGCTCTCACACACGTACAACTTCATTCATGCCATGGTTATGGGCGCGTCCAAGCATGCCAGCTTCTCAGATTTTGGGTGCGTGCGCGTGCGCGCGCGCGCGCGCGCGCGTGTGTGTGTGTGTGTGTGTGTGTGTGTGTGTGTGTGTGTGTGTGTGACAGAGAGAGAGAGAGAGAGAGAGAGAGAGAGAGAGAGAGAGAGAGAGAGAGAGAGAGAGGCATTCGTACATTTGTTACGTCATAAGGGTTAGGGTACAGAAGCACAGTACAACCCATTGTGTGTGAAAGGCAAAAAACAAAGATGGTAAGCAGTAATTTATCCTTCACGTTGACGTCAGCGAGTATTCATTCTCGAGAGTTCCTTTTTGTTGTGTTCGTATCTTCTTTTTTCTCTTTCTTGCGTTGTCACGCTGCACACCTGCTTGACGGTTGTAGCACTGTACGGCGATTGGGGTCTACTCCACCGCATTTTGCCTTGTAACAGGGTTTACTGCAGTCAAAACGCCTGGCTGTGGCTCTACAGGTTTCGCCGTGACGTTAGTTTTCAGTAGCCTGCCGAGTGAGTCAGGGTTCAAGGCTGTGTCGGAACACGTCGGACATTTATCATATGTGTGAGGCTGCTAACAAAAGACTCAACGCGAGTTTTGATTACAAGAAACCTATCCTGTAAACATGTGCTATTATATTTATCAGACACTCGTGCATGTAACACTCCAGCAAGTATTTCCTCCACTGTCTGCACCTATGTAAGAATACGTAGGACTGTTACCATCCCCGAAAACAGTAATTAATTCAAGAACCGTTTTACTGTGACAGTCTGTCAAGAGTAAAAGGATTGATTCTAATTTTGATCAAACTGTGTACCAATGAAATATCGTCTCAGTTCAGTGATAAGACTCGTAATTTCCTATCAGGAAGGTCGCAGTTGGTAGTAACTGACGGCAGGTCAACTAGTGAAACCAAAGTGGTATCTGGAGTTCCCTTCCTTTCTTAAACCACATAAACGATTTAAGAGACAATTTGAGCAACACTTTTTAGATTGTTTGTATAAGGAGCGATCAAAAAGTTACCGTTTGCGGGCGTTGCTGTAGCGAAGATGCAACGTAGAGCGACTCTGAAGCGAGTATGCAGTGTGGTCCATTGATAGTGATCGAGCCAAATATCTCACGAAATAAGCATCAAACGAAAATACTACAAAGAACGAAACTCGTCTAGCTTGAAAGGGGAAACCAGAGGCGCTATGGTTGGCCCGCTAGATGGCGCTGCCATAGGTCAAACGGATATCAACTGCGTTTTTTTAAATAGGAACCCCCATTTTTAATTACATATTCGTGTAGTACGTAAAGAAATATGAATGTTTTAGATGGACCACTTTTGGAAAGTAAGCGTTTCCGGACACATGTCCACATACCATATTTTCTTTCTTTGCGTGTGAGGAATGTTTCCTGAAAGTTTGGCCGTACCTTTTGTAACACCCAGTATATGCGCTCCTTTATGTTTTCAAGGTTATCAATACATATTCCATTCGTTCTTTTTGTAGACTGTCCTGATATCTTCGAATCCATCAAAAATTACTTGTTAGGCGCATCGGCCATCCATTCGCCTGAATGTGGGCCGCTCATCTCAGTTTTTTCCATTACACTCATAATGAAGTCTTCCACTGTACTTCGTTCATTCTTCATGTGATTTCTTTTCCTCTACTCCCCTGACTCTCCTAGTAATTTGGAAAATGACTCTAAACATTGCTTCGTAAGAATTAAAAATCCATGCTCACTACAGTTACTCAGAGCTACTGATACACACTGGCTGTAAACTCATCTTTTAGTCACATTAAACCTTAGTTTTGATGAAATCCCTTTTTAGTTAACGAAAATTATGCGAGTCTATTTTTTTCCTATTCATTTCTTTTCTTTTCATCCTACCGTGTTCATAATAAAAACTCAACAGGTTCTGTGATTTCATGACTAATTTTTACAACTTTCTTCCAGTATGTTGACCATACTTTTTTGTAGTTTGCTGTAATGCATTTTCGGGTCTACTTTCAAATGCTCTGATAAGTTCTTCCATTTGTTGCTGCCTTTGTTTGTTTTATCAGTGTCGAAGGAAGGAATATCTGATTTAACTTCCCGTCCACATCGAAGTCATCAGAGACTTGGCTGAAGCTCGGATGGTCTCAAGGATGGCGAAGGAAATCGGCCGTCCACATTCAAAGAAACCGTACCGGCATTTGCTGGAGCAATTTAGGGAAATCACGGAAAATCTAAATCAAGATGGCCGGACGCGGTTCGAACCGTCGTCCTCCAGAATTATCACTATCATCAGCAAAACGAAGCAGCTTCAGTCATGTTCTGTTTAACATGAATTTCTTTTGTCTTTCTCTGAGTCTGTGGATCTAAAGGGTTCCTATAGGGGTTGCTGCGGGTATTTCCTATTTTACTTCCTGACTCCTCTTTAAATTCTCAGTTTCTCACTATTTCTGTGAAGTTACATGAATGTGTAAATTATTTAGTGTACTAACACAGGTTGAATCTGTGCCTTAACCGACAATTTATATCACTTTCAATTGCATTCTCGGAGAAAGTGTTCATGACGGGTGGAATTCTATCAGTTCAGCTGACATTTCATGATGGAGCAGCACTACAGAGTGTTAGTTATAAGTTACCCGATTGCCAGAAGGGGGAGGGGTTGCAAGAAGGGAACTAAAAAAGTCCAGCTCCTATGTTGACCGCCACGGGGCGAGGAGCTATAGTCGGGGCTGGGGGATACAATCTCCCCCTTGCAGTGCGTGGGGCCTTAATCTGTGCTTCACGCTTCTTTGAAAGCAGAAATCATATGTAAGGAGGTAAAAATCGCTTACTTGTTTTTCATAACCGAAACTGAAATCGTCTTATGTATTGACACCTTTAATAAACTGCAACAATCACGTACACTTTGCACAAGGAAAGAAAACAGCATAAAATAGTGATGTATAAAACAATAAGACAGCAAGCTGTACTGTCGAATAGGCAACATTTGTCGTAAACAAAAACAAATGACTAGCAGCCAATGACTTCTATCGATGTAGGTCTAGGTAGCCTGTACTGAGACTGTTGACGACAGCGCAGAATTGCAGTCTCAAGTTTAAAGATACTGCCCATGAAGCTCTGGCTGCATTATTAATAGAAGCGTCGTGCTAATGCCCCTGGATTTGGCATTTTCGTTAACCGAGTGATCATACAATCGAAGTTCTCCTGTACGTCAAAGCCGCGTAATTAAAACGATATTGTGCCTTGGTCCGTTGAGATTTATTTCCATCGTCACAGAGTCATAGGATACTAGCGTTAGACATACTAGATGTACGCTGATCAGCCTGAACATTATGACCACCTACCCAATAGCCAGTATGTCCACCTTTGGCGCAGATGATAGCGGCGACGCGTCTTCGTAGGTCGCTGGAGGGAGTTGGCACCACATCTGCACACACAAGTCACCTAATTCCCGTAAATTCCGGGGAAGGGGCGAAGAGCTTTAATTACATCACAGATGTGCTACATCGAATAAAGATCTGGCGAGTTAGGGAGCCAGCACATCAATTAAACTCGCAGCTGTGTTCCTTGAACCACTCAATCACACTCCAGGCCATGTGACATGTCGCATTATCTTGTTGAAAAATGCCACTCCTGTCGGGAAGCATGAGCGTCATGAAGGGATTAACGTGGTCTGCAACTAGTGTACGATACTCCTTGGCTCTCGCGGTGCTTTGCACGACCTTCACTGGACACATGGATGCCCACATTAATAATCTCCAGAGCACAATGGAGCCGCCGCCAGCTTGTCTCCCTCAAGGATCTGTTCCCCTGGGAGATGAAGCAATTGCGCCCTCAGATCGGCATGATGAACAGTATAGGGATTCATCAGACCACACAACGCTGTGCCACTGCGCGAACGTCCAGTGTCGAAGTTCACGTGCCCATTTCATTCGTTGTTCCCAATGCTGTGATGTTAAAGTTGGCACATGCATCGATCGTCGGCTGAGGAGGCCAATCGTTAGGAGTGTTCGGTGCACTGTGTGTTCAAACACATTTGTACTCTGCCCAGCATTACAGTATAGTGTTAGTTCCGCCACAGTTCGCCGCCTGTCCTGTTTTACCAGTCTGTCCAGCCTACGACGTTCGGCATCTGTAATGAGGGGGTTTTCACCCAACCCCACGAGGATTGGACGTGGTTCACCTTTATCTCGCCACGTTTTGGAGAAACTCGTCGCAGCACTCCTCCAACACTCGACAAATCGCTCAATTTCCAAAATGCTCGTGCCCAGCCTCCAGGCCATCAGAATCTGCCCTCGGTCAAACTCAGATAGATGGCGTGCCTTCCCCGTTTTACACGCAGACAGCACGCCCACTGATACTACATACACCGTGCCTGTGTCTGACTAGCAGGCATTCCTCGCCAGGTGACGCTGCTATCGTCTGGACGGGCTTATATCGATAGTAGGTCGGTGGTGACAGTGTTCGGGCTGATCATTGTACATGGAAAATAAGCTGACAGACCAGTCTGGCAAGTAAGCAGTTTGAGTAATAAAGTCATTCTCCACCGGCTGCAAGACTCTGATTTCTCAGCTCCAGTACCGTGCTACATTATAATACAACCGTGGTCGCCTGTCTCCTACGAGATTTCATGTCTCATCTACGTATTTATCTTGGTGGTAAATAATCTTAATAAACGCAAATAATTTACCTAGCTTTGTTGTGCAGAGTACATTTCATCGCAGGACTAAAGAATGGCATAATGTACCCTTACACTTCGTCGCCACAATAGCAGCGAGCTTGTTACATACACACCTGGAAATTGAAATAAGAACACCGTGAATTCATTGTCCCAGGAAGGGGAAACTTTATTGACACATTCCTGGGGTCAGATACATCACATGATCACACTGACAGAACCACAGGCACATAGACACAGGCAACAGAGCATGCACAATGTCGGCACTAGTACAGTGTATATCCACCTTTCGCAGCAATGCAGGCTGCTATTCTCCCATGGAGACGATCGTAGAGATGCTGGATGTAGTCCTGTGGAACGGCTTGCCATGCCATTTCCACCCGGCGCCTCAGTTGGACCAGCGTTCGTGCTGGACGTGCAGACCGCGTGAGACGACGCTTCATCCAGTCCCAAACATGCTCAATGTGGGACAGATACGGAGATCTTGCTGGCCAGGGTAGTTGACTTACACCTTCTAGAGCACGTTGGGTGGCACGGGATACATGCGGACGTGCATTGTCCTGTTGGAACAGCAAGTTCCCTTGCCGGTCTTGGAATGGTAGAACGATGGGTTCGATGAAGGTTTGGATGTACAGTGCACTATTCAGTGTCCCCTCGACGATCACCAGAGGTGTACGGCCAGTGTAGGAGATCGCTCCCTACACCATGATGCCGGGTGTTGGCCCTGTGTGCCTCGGTCGTATGCAGTCCTGATTGTGGCGCTCACCTGCACGGCGCCAAACACGCATACGACCATCATTGGCACCAAGGCAGAAGCGACTCTCATCGCTGAAGACGACACGTCTCCATTCGTCCCTCCATTCACGCCTGTCGCGACACCACTGGAGGCGGGCTGCACGATGTTGGGGCGTGAGCGGAAGACGGCCTAACGGTGTGCGGGACCGTAGCCCAGCTTCATGGAGACGGTTGCGAATGGTCCTCGCCGACACCCCAGGAGCAACAGTGTCCCTAATTTGCTGGGAAGTGGCGGTGCGGTCCCCTACGGCATTGCGTAGGATCCTACGGTCTTGGCGTGCATCCGTGCGTCGCTGCGGTCCGGTCCCAGGTCGACGGGCACGTGCATCTTCCGCCGACCACTGGTGACAACATCGATGTACTGTGGAGACCTCACGCCCCACGTGTTGAGCAATTCGGCGGTACGTCCACCCGGCCTCCCGCATGCCCGCTATACGCCCTCGCTCAAAGTCCGTCAACTGCACATACGGTTCACGTCCACGCTGTCACGGCATGCTACCAGTGTTGAAGACTGCGATGGAGCTCCGTATGCCACGGCAAACTGGCTGACACTGACGGCGGCGGTGCACAAATGCTGCGCAGCTAGAGCCATTCGACGGCCAACATCGCGGTTCGTGGTGTGTCCGCTGTGCCGTGCGTGTGATCATTGCTTGTACAGCCCTCTCGCAGTGTCCGGAGCAAGTATGGCGGGTCTGACACACCGGTGTCAATGTGTTCTTTTTTCCATTTCCAGGAGTGTACAAACATCAGAAGAGAGCATTGTGGCTTGGCGCAGGGCTCACGGTAACACACGGTCTGTGAACCTCGACGGTGTTCCAGGGAACGCTGCGTTAGGCTATTGTTGACTGGAATTCGATTACCCCAACACTGGGCATAGTTATATTTTGTTAGGTAGAATTTATGACTAGAAGTTCGTAGGAGACAGCGGGGGCGATGCGAACCATAAGCGCTGTACACATTCCAGTCCAGTTGTCGTAGCTGAAACTAGTTAGACTGCTACAGGGCTTTGATTATTGACTTTGGAGTGTTAAGGAGTTCAGCCTTGTCACGCGGTTGTAGGTTAGAAGAGAGGCTGGCAGTCCTGATTTAGAATTGTTTGTTACTGTAGCAGTTAGCTAATCCGTGTCTGCCCGTAAACATTACCCAATACACTGAGGTGACAAATGTCATGGGATAGCAATATGCACAAATACATAGTATTGCTTACTCAAGGTATAAAAGACCAGTGCACTGGCGGAGCTGTCATTTGCACTCAGGTGATACATGTGAGAAGATTTACGAAGTGATTATTGCCGCACGACGGGAATTAAGAGTTTGAATTTGGAATGGTAGTTAAAGCTAGAGGCATGGGTCATACCATTTCGAAAACGATTAGGGAATTCAATAGTCCGCGATCCACAATGTGAAGAGTGTACCAAATGTCAGGCACTACCTGTCACCGCGGACAACGCCTCCACTTAAAACGGCCGAGAGCAGTGGTGTTTATGTAGAGTTGTCAGTGTTAATAAAAAAGCAACACTGCATGAAATAACTGTAGGTATCAATGTGGGAAGAATGACGAACGTATCCGCTAGGACAGTCCTGTGAAGTTTGACGCTAATGGACGATGGCAGCAGACGACTGCCGCGAGTGCGTCTGCTAGCAGCACGGCATCGCCGACTCTGTGGGCTCGTGACCATATCGGTTGAACCCTAGACGACTCGAAAACCGTGGTCTGGCCAGAAGAGTCCTGATTTCAGTAAGTAACAGCTCGCGGTAGAATTAAAGTGCGGGGCAGACCTCACGGAGCCATAGACCCTAGTTGTCAACAAGGCACTGTGCAAGCTGGTGGTAGCTCGGACCCTAGTTGTCAACAAGGCACTGTGCAAGCTGGTGGTGGCTCCATAATGGTGTCTGCTGTTTTTACCGTAAATTGAATGGACGGGGTCCTGTGGTGCAGCCGACCCAGTCATTGACTGGAAATGGTTATGTTCAGCTATTTGGTGCTATTAATGGAATTAATGTTACCAAACAACGATGGCATTCTTAAGGATGAGAATGCACCACGTCGCCGGACCGCAATTCTTCGCGATTGGTTTCAGTAGCATTCTGGAAAATTCGAGCTAATGATGTGACAAATCAGACCACACGGCATGAATTCCATCAAACGTTTATGTTACGTAATCGAGAGGTGATTTCGTGCACAAAATCTTGTAGCCGCAGCACTTTCGCAGTTGTGGACGGTTATACAGGCAGAATGGCTCAATATTTCTCCACTACTTGCTGAATCCATTCAATGGCGAGCCGCTGCACTACGGTTGGAAAACGGAGGTCCGACGCGATGCTAGGAGGTATCCCATGACTTTTGTCACCTAAGTGTAAATCCGCCACGTAATTCTTCTAGAGCGCCGCACATCGCGAAGAGTGCGTGGATTCAGGCCGCTAACGCGAGTGTAGCTTCGTGCGACGTCACAGAAGGTGCTGCGCTCGGACGAAAGAAACGTTTCAGTTTTGAAATTACGTGCCACATTTCAAAATTTATTAAGAGGAGGCGTTTTCCATTTATTGAAACGAATCCTTTATCTGACTAAAAGTATCCGGTCACCGGTATGTATTGCGGAATTGAGCACTGGATGTCAACGGGAGGCGGTCCCCACAGTATAATAGGAGGTGGGCAGTAAACTAGTCTGTCATCTGACTAATAAATCCATCAGAGACCTAAAAAAGCCTTAAAGCTGCCCAAGTCGACTGCTGGCGATGTGACTGACGTGGAAATACAAAGGAACAACCACAGCTAAACTGAGACCAAGCAGATCTAATATGCTGACGGACAGGGACCGTCGACTGTTGCGGAGAGTGGTTGTAAAAAGTCGCATGAAATCAGCAAAATTGTTGGTTCGGGGAGGAAAGGGACCGAACTGCAGGACCAGCAGTCCCCAGCAAAATGAGTAACTACGAAGTTCCAAAGTTTTCCAAGAACTCCAGCTATCAGAATGACTGTGCGTAAGGAGCTAAAAAGACTAGAATACCGTGACCGAGCAGTACCTAATAAGCCGCAAACTTCTATTTTCAGTGCTAAGTGACGCTTGAGGTAGTGTTGGTGATACCACTGGACAGTGACTGACTGGAAACGAGTGATTTGGAGTGACAAATTACGCTATGTCCTATGGAAATTCGAGGAGAGGGTTTGCGTTTGGTGAATGTATGAACAACGCTACGTGCCATCATTTGAAGTGCCACGAGTGAAGTTTGAAGCAAAAAAATGGTTCAAATGGCTCTGAGCACATGGTGTTCCTGTAGGGAAGTGTTTTTCGTGGTTGGGGTGTGGTCCGGATATTGCGCTTAAGAAAACAATAAATGCGGAAGTGCGTGAATACATTTTACAGGACTGTGTATTGCGTACAGTGGAGATATACTTCGATGTTGGTGACTGTATCAGCATGACAATGCACCCTGTCATAAAGCAGCCTGTGTGAACAGTAACAGTCTAGAAATGGACTGGTTGTCCATAGTCCCGATATGAAATCAATTGAACATGTCAGGAATGAGTCAGAACATCGACTTCGCTCCAGATCCTAGCGTTGGGCACCACTACATTCTCTAACATCGGCTCTTGTGGTATAATAGCTGCCGTTCCTCCAGTCAGTTATTAGATGGTGTGTGCGAATATCAAACACTTACTGCTAGAAACAGTGAAGTGGTCGAATGTTATTGATAGCCTTCGAAAATATTTGAAACTTTGAAGGCATTCACGGCCGGATGACATAGCTGCTCGTAAACCTTTCTGGATGTGAAGTTGTCGTCCAATAAATTCTTCTGTTCCTGACGTTTCGTCCAGGACTGCGCTGGACATGCCCAGAGGAGCTCCTCCTCTGAGTATTGCCGACTCACCCGTCGGACGTACGAAAGCGACGTGTATACTGCAGAAAAAGTGGCGTGGTCGAAGTAACTCGTGATGAGCAGAAATAATCCTTGTCAAAGATAAAACTTAACTATCGATTGTCGTCTTGGCAAAGACAAAATAATCAAGCGATTCGGCAGAGCTACTGTCCATATGTCGCTAAGTTTCATTGCCTCCTCTTTCCTATTAATATTATCCTGATGCTTATATTCAATGGCTTCTCTACATAGTCGTGGGTAATAATTTAATGTTATAGATAAAATTTCTGTTTCAGGATACTTCACTTCATGGTTTCCTGACTTGAAGAGCACGCTCTGCTAGAGGTGATTTCTCTATTTTTCATAGTCGTCGAAGACTTTTGTGCTCTTTTAGCCGCGTATTTACGCTCCTCTTGGTAGTTCCAATATAAACTTTAAAACACGTACACGGAATTTTGTATACACCTCATGTCGAGGGCGTTTATCCTTCGCCGATTGGAGTACTTAACTTTCTTTCTTTGTTGGTCTGAAGACCGGTCTGATGTCATGTTTCTGTAAACTCATACCGATGCGATCCGATACTTTTTTAATAAAAGGGAGAGAAACTGTATTTTTCTGTCGTTGTGGTTCATCCTTGTCCTTCGGTCTTCTGTTCCTTGATCGCAAAATGCTCTTTACCTCTTCCCCTGAGTAGCCATTTTTCTCGAAGACCTGCTTCAGATGTTTTATTTCAGTGTCCAGGTGTTGCGATGTGCATATCCGTTCGGCTCTATCGACAAGACTTTTAATGACACCTCTCTTTTGTTGCGGATTGTGATTGGAGTTTTTATGCAAATATCTGTCTGTATGTGCTACTTTCCGAAAAACTTTGTTCCAAAATTACATCTGACCGTCTCCTAACTGAAACATCCAAGAAAGATATTCTGTTATTTTCCATTTCCAGTCTTTGCCGACTAGGAAAAGTAGAGCAATCAGCTGTAACAGAGCATGCTCTTCCGTAAGGAAACCATGAAGTGAAGTTTCCTGAAACAGAAATTTTATCTAAAACATTAAATTTTTGTGATTCTTGAGTTTCTCCCGGCGTATTTGATAATCAAAATATCCACGGGTGTACTGCCGGTCTATAGTGTCCAACGGGCACAATATTTCGGCGATCAAACATGTCGCCATCATCAGGTGAACTGACGGACTGAGGTCCTGTGAACGTGCCGGCAGTCGTATATTGGTCAGACGATGCGTACTGTCGAGGATCGATACCGTGAACACCAGAGGCACACTCAACTGATGTATCCGAGCAAGTCGGCGGTCGCTGAACATTGTTTGTCGGGAAATCACGCTATGGAGTATGACCGCACGAGGATTCTGGTACAGACGTCGAGATACTGGGACAGCGTTGTTAGAGAGGCCATCGAAATTCGCACCAATGACGACCTCATAAACCGTGACTGTGGCTATAATCTTAGTAAGGCTTGGGAACCAGCGATTGGGTTAATCAAGAGTAAATCGAGCAAACGCATAGTTGTGACGACCACGGTGGACAGAGCCATCACACCGACGTCATCTCAGACGCCGTCGCAATCTGTTCCACCGCGAGACCGTGGCGAGGGGCGCGGACGGCGGAGGGAGCGCGCCGCGGGCGGAGGGTACTTAAATCGGCCGCCGCCGCGACCGAACCCAGTTCCCCCTGAGCAGCCATAGCGTACGGATCTCCGTGCCGGCACGTTCACAGGAGCTCAGTCCGTCAGTTCACCTGATGATGGCGACATGTTTGATCGCCGAAATATTGTGCCCGTTGGACACTATATATAGACCGTCAGTACACCCGTCGATATTTTGATTATTAAATTTTTATCCACGACTACGTAGAGAAGCCATTGAAATTTATAAGCATCAGGATAATTTTAATAGGAAAGAGGACGCAGTGAAACTTGGCGACATGTGGACAGTAGCTCTGCAGAATCACTAGACAATTTGATCTTTGACAAGACGACAATCGATAGCTGAGTTTCATCTTTGACAAGGATTATTTCTGCTCATCACGTGTTACTTCGTCCACGCCCCCTTCTCTACAGTATATATGTTGCTTGCGGTCGTCCGACCGGCTAGTCGGCAAGACTCAGCTCAGGAGCTTCTCTGAGGAAGATCACCGCAGTCCTGGACGGAACGTCAGGAGCAGAAGAGTTTCTTGGACCACGACCTCACGCCCCGAAAGGTTTACAAGCAGCTCTTGTAGAAACTGGTTGCAAGATAATACAGTTTTTCGCAGTCTTTAGCTAGTTTGCATTAAACAAATATTTTCATAAGTCATCAGATGAACCCGTTGTAACAGTCTGGGCCCAGAACTATACTGACGGAAAAAAATCGAAATACCTAGAAGAAGTGTACGACATAAACGGAAGCTGGTAGGCGTGATTCTACATCTGAAAGATAATGTCCAGTCAGATTTCTGGCCAGTCGCATTAGAGGGGCAGTAGTAGCGACCCTATGATGATACAAATCAGGTTTACTTTATAGACACGCTGTAACGGTTGTGAGCTTTAGTTGACTTTTGGGATTGGACGTGGCGAGTTGATGTTAATCAAGAATGCCTCTAAGGTGACAAAGACGTTATTATCGACGCCTCATTGTGTTTGAACGAGGTCGTGTAATACGTCTGCGGAAAGATGAACGGTCCCTCTGCGATATTGCAGAAATAATTGGCAGGAATGTACCCACTACACAAACTGGCTGGCAGCAGTAGCCACGAGGGTGTACGGTCGCAGGAAAAGCGGGCTAAGGTCGGCCACGAGGCACTACCGCGAGGGAAGGCGATCGTGTTTGGCATATGGCTGTGGCGCGTCGTACTGCATGTGAAGCAGCAATCTGAGCAGCAGTCGGCAACACAGTGACACAACAAACTGTTAGAAATCGATTACTTCATGGACAGCTCCACACTGGACTCGCATTCGGGAGGACGACGGTTCAATCCCGCGTCCGGCCATCCAGATTCACGTTTTCCGTGATTTCCCTAAATCGCTCCAGGCAAATGCCGGGATAGTTCCTTCGACAGGCTACAGCCGACTTCCTTCCCTAATCCGATGAGACCGATGACCTCGCTGTCTGGTCTTCCCCAAACAACCCCAACCCATGGGCAGACGCCCTGTAGCGTGCGCTCCACTGAACCCAAACCACCACCATTCGCGACTTCAGTGGTGCCGAGAGCTCATTGGAGGACAGAGTGGAGTCTGTTGTGTTCTCTTATGAAAGCTGGTTCTGTCTCGCTGCCAGTAATGACCGTGTGTTTAGTTAAGAACTGCAACCAACTTTTCTGCGTGTTAGACACTCTGGACCTACACCTGGAGTTATGGTGTGGGGTGCGAATTCGTCTGACAGCAGGAGCACTCTCGTGGCTACCCCACACACTGACTGCAAATTTGTTACGTCAGTCTGGTGATTATACCTGTTCTGTTGCCATTCATGAACAATACTCCAGGGGATTTTTTCCAACAGCATAACTCTCGCTCAAGTACTGCCGTTGGAACAGAGTGTCGAAATGTTCTCTTGGCCTGCTCGATCGCCTGATTTGTCTCCAGTCGAGCACGTACGGGACATAATGGGACGGCGTCATCCATAACCATCAACAGCCCCTGTGTTGAGTGACCAACAATCATGGAATTTCATCCCACAAATTGACACCCGGCCCCTGTTCAGCACAATGCATGCACGTCCGTATGCTACATTCAACATTCTTGCGGTAACACCGGTTATTAATGTACCAGCATTTCACATTTGCAATGGCTCTCGCGCTTTCATTAACATGAGATCTTGCAATGTTAATCAGTTGAATATTTTACCTAGACAAATATATTCCCTTAATTTCTTTACTCTACATCAGTCAGTTTTCGGTGTTGCGACTTTTTTTGCGATAGTGTAGCACTCTGGCTCATACCCACCGCGCCGCCGCCGCCGCCGCCGCATTTACTCCACACCCTTTCCCTTTGCGGGCCTACTTGCGCGAATAGCTGGACAGAAACCAAACAGCGCTGAGAGAGAAGAAAAGATGAAAGCACGTTGCAGTGCCGAAGTGCGTCTGTGTGTCTGGCTGCAGTGGCGCGCACCGCCGGGCACTTCTGGCAGTTCAAAGGCACCGTGGACAGTCACGGAGCGACGCGCCGCTGCCGGCTATATTTAGCCGCGGTGGCTGCACCAGCGGCCAGCACTCAGCATCCGGCACCGGCCCTCAGCCACGACCCCGCCTCGCTGGCGAGCGGAAGTGCGAGACGTGTTGCTCCGTGCGCTAGTGTGCGCGCTGCTCCTGACTCAGGGCAAGACGCCCTGTGTTCCCCCTCGCCGCCACGCGCGCGGTCAACTCGCAGCGAGTACGCCTTAAGGATGTGCAACGTTTGCAAATCATGCCTACTGAGTTATATTTTCTCATCGACATCTGAACATCGGTAGCAGATAATGTTGTTGTTGTTGTTGTCTTCAGTCCAGAGACTGGTTTGATGCAGGTCTCCATGCTACTCTGTCCTGTGCAAGCTTCTTCATCTCCCATCTACCTACTGCAACATACATCCTTCTGAATCTGCGTAGTGTATTCATCTCTTGGTGTCCCTCTACGATTTTTACCCTCCATTCTGCACTCCAATACTAAATTGGTGATCCCTTGATGCCTCAGAACATGTCCTACCAACCGATCCCTTCTTCCAGTCAAGTTGTGCCACAAACTTCTCTTCTCCCCAATCCTATTCAATACTTCCTCATCAGTTATGTGACCTACCCATCTTATCTTCAGCATTCTTCTGTAGCACCACGTTTCGAAAGCTTCTATTCTCTTCTTGTCCAAACTATTTATCGTCCATGTTTCACTTCCATGCATGGCTACACTCCATACAAATACTTTCAGAAATGACTTCCTAACACTTAAATCTGTACTCGATGTTAACAAATTTCTCTTCTTCAGAAACGCTTTCCTTGCCATTGCGAGCCTACATTTTATATCCTCTCTACTTCGACCATTATCAGTTATTTTCCTCCCCAAATAGCAAAACTCCTTTACTACTTTCAGTGTCTCATTTCCTAATCTAATTCCCTCAGCATCACTCGACTTAATTCGATTACATTCCATTATTCTCGTTTTGCTTTTGTTGATGTTCATCTTATATCCTCCTTTCAAGACACTGTCCATTCCCTTCAGCTGCAGTTCCAGGTCCTTTGCATTCTCTGACAGAATTACAGTGTCATCGACGAACCTCAAAGTTTTTATCTTCTGCATGGATTTTAATTCCTACTCCAAATTTTTCTTTTGTTTCCTTCACTGCTTGCTCAGTATACAGATCGAATAACATCGGGGAGAGACTACAACCCTGTCTCACTCCATTCCCAACCACTGCTTCCCTTTCATGTCCCTCGACTCTTATAACTGCCATCTCGTTTCTGTACAAATTGTAAACAGCCTTTCGCTCTCTGTATTTTACCCCTGCCACCTTCAGAATTTGAAGGAGAGTATTCCAGTCAACATTGTCAAAAGCTTTCTCTAAGTCTACAAATGCTAGAAACGTAGGTTTGCCCTTCCTTAATCTAGCTTCTAAGATAAGTCGTAGGGTCAGTATTGCCTCACGTGTTTCAATATTTCTACGGAATCCAAACTGATCTTCCCCGATGTCTGATTCTACCAGTTTTTCCATTCGTCTGTAAAGAATTCGTGTTAGTATGTTGCAGCCATGGCTTTCTAAACTGATCGTTCGGTAATTTTCTCATCTGTCAACACCTTTGGAATTGGAATTATTATATTCTTCTTGAAGTCTGAGCGTATTGTGCCTGTCTCATACATCTTACTCACTAGATGGTAGCATTTAACCATACAGCAAAGCTGCATGTCCTCGGGAAAAATTACGGCTGTAGTTTCCCTTTGCTTTCAGCCGTTCGCAGTACCAACACAGCAAGGCCGTATGATTATTGTTACAAGGGCAGATCAGTCAATCATCCAGACTGTTGCCCCTGCAACTACTGAAAAGGTTGCTGCCCCTCTTCAGGAACCACAGGTTTGTCTGACCTCTCAACAGATACCCCTCCGTTGTGATTGCACCTACGGTACGGCTATCTGTATCGCTGAGGCACGCAAGCCTCCCCACCAACGGCAAGGTCCGTGGTTCATGGGGGGAAATACCCCAAAATCGATGTTAAATGGTGAATATATATATAGTGATTATTCATAAGCAACTCTGGTGTTCCAAAAGACCGAGCAAGTGCTATGACACATACAGGAAAAACCGGTTAAGTGCGAGTAGAACTCGCGCATTGAGGTCTCCGTACAAACTTTATTATAAAATGCAACTATTATTATTTCGTGAGGCTCAGTGGCGTGGTGCAGGTCTTTCTATTGGAAGCCACTTTGTATTGTGGGGCATGCATACGTGTAGTATTGGGTTCACATCCGCCCACGTGTGCTAGTTGTCAACGTTTATCACACCCTCGTGTGAGAACGTAGCTTCATCAATGAAGAGGACACTCGCAGTGAAGCTTCGATCTGCAGCAGATTCCTGCAGAAACCACCGTGCAGATCCCATGCGTTTGTAGTCCTACGGTTGGCGTGCGTGGATACGTTCGAAGTGAAACGGGTGCAGTCCTTCATCGTGGCCCCCCGGGGTGGCCGAGCGGCTCTAGGCGCTACAGTCTGCAACCACGCGACTGCTACGGTCGCAGGTTCGAATTCTGCCTTGGGCATGGATGTGTGTTATGACCTTAGGTTAGTTAGGTATAAGTAGTTCTAAGTTCTAGGGGACTGATGACCTCAGAAGTCCCATAGTGCTCAGAGCCATTCGAACCATTTTGAACCTTCATCGTGTACAGTGCTACAGACGGAGGATATCAGTGACGCGAGAAACTCCTCGTGTAGTTGTTGACTGCGTACGCTGCACCTTTTCACGAACGCTTTCTTCCGCTGCAACTGTCCGTGTTGTTCGTTGGCGACCAGCATCTGGCTTGTGCACATGGAACGAGTCGGTTTCGTACAATCAGCGATGCAGAGTGGCGAATAATGTGTGGCGCAGCACCTTTCTGTCGGGATATTTCACACGATATAGCCGCACGGCTTCTCGTCCATGGCAGTTGGCTGCGCCATAAATCAGCTGTTTCGCGGTATGTGTAGCCAGTCATGCTACTGCCAACCTACTAATGGCTACGATCACCCTTTATAAATACTTATATTCACATGGGTCGGAAATGAATGAAAATATATTTACATAATTCGGAGCCATTTTTAGCAGTAACAAAATTACTCCACTTGACACGACGAAATCATGAGTCGAATGAATGATGATAGGAACTACATCACGTTGAGCTGTAGCAATAGCCAATGTTCCTGCCTTGTACGTTTAAAACTATTGCTTTCTCCTATCCATGACTGTTCGATAAGCCTCAAAAGAGTTTCACTGCTGTCATTGTGTGATATATTCGGAAAATGATTCCTCTGAAATGACTAAAATACAACTGAAAACATGTCGCCTGCACTCCAGGATCACCAGCTCCGCCGGACGCTGTTTTCTGAAGACTATTGAGCGACACAAGACGATCGTATTGGGGCCATACGATCCGACAGTCTTACCTGCCCGTGGTCAACCGGACGTTATCGACTTTGTCATCGTTAAGGGGATACCACACCGGATAACCGCCTCTGCATGGAACGCACATTCGTCAGGTGGTGTTCGTCGTCGACGTGGACTCCCTGCAGCGACCAAAGAGGGCCATCTCGCTATCATCGACTGGGACCTCTTCCAAGACACCCAGGCAGACTTGATTGCAACCGCTCTGCCCCTCCGGACATCGGCGTGGAAGCAGCGATCCAACACTTTGTGCGGACGTCACTCTTGCCACCGCTCTTGCAGCAACACCGCCTGCATCGCACCATAGTATTCTTGTCAGCTGCCGCCGTGTATCCGAACGTCCCAACGGCCAAGCGTCTCCTCAACTGGATGCGTCGTGACATCAAGGTTGCCATTCAAAACCATCGCAACCAGGACTGGAACAACAAGGTGACGCCTTAGTTAATGCCTTTGAAGCCACCTTCACACCAATCGAAGAGCCGGTAGTGTCTCCCTCTACCTTCTGATATCTCACGAGGTGCAGTTTCGGCGAACATCCGGCTGAGGACATCTGCAAAGAATTTTCAGAGCCTCTCACATGTTTAACTTCAGGCTGAAATGCCGAAATTCGTACTGCCCACCTGGCAAAATTAGTTGTTCTGTGTAGATCCTGCGCCGGCCGCGGTGGTCTCGCGGTTCTAGGCGCGCAGTCCGGAGCCGTGCGACTGCTACGGTCGCAGGTTCGAATCCTGCCTCGGGCATGGATGTGTGTGATGTCCTTAGGTTAGTTAGGTTTAAGTAGTTCCAAGTTCTAGGGGACTGATGACCTCAGAAGTTAAGTCCCATAGTGCTCAGAGCCATTTGAACCATTTTTGAACCAACCATTGCATATGGGAAAGATTACGCAAGAATGTATTTGTAGGAATACATAAAAGTTGGTGTACTAGATGAAGTGATATGTTTCAATGATGGAGTGGTAGGAAGGTTTGAAGTCTTGAGAAATGTAGGCATAAAATGTGGCTCTAACGCGGAAGATCAATTGCTTGCATGTGACTGACAACGGGTACATGAAACTGAAAGATTCGCTCTTCAAGTTACCAACAAAGCAAGAAGTGCCAAAAGGAATGCCAAGAGGGAGCTTGAAGATAAAGAAATGCTGCAAGATGAAGACTATGCTTCAGGAATGTTCTGAGGCACAGTTTAATTGGACTCATATCTTCATTCGCAGTTCCCTGCGAGTTGAATTTTTCAGAATTCAGGTACAAATATTTCCTGAAGTTTATAAAACATTACTCTAATTTTTTTCTGTAACTTGCAATAGTCCATATTTATGAAGTAGACATAAGCTTCATTCCAGTATCAACTAAATTATAGAAGAAATAACATTTTTATTAGGAAAAAAGTTATAAAAATTAAAAGGTAAGATGTGAATTTTTTTATCCTTGTAATATACATAACAGATGGAACTAAATAGGTGTAGTACCTCAGCCATCATGTCATGCATATCTGGTAAAAATTTTGTCTCCTTCAAATGTATAACATTGGATTAAACGGTACCTCAATATGAGGAAGCATTTTGGAAAAAATTGCATCAGTTTCTTCGTAATTTTTTAAATAAGGGCATTACCTGATATCAGCAAAATAATCAGTAAAACTTATAGATTATAAACAGTGCCTGAAAGAAATAGATATTGATTTTTACATAATATTGAGTCGGAAAAGCACCCCGTATCATTTAAAGAAGGGCGAAACAAAACAAAGTCGTACCAGACATCTCCATCCTCCATGCCACAGTCGGGAAGCCATCAGGAGTTGGTTGCAGCAGTAATTGGATGCTAATTAGGGAGCGGGCGAAGGTCAGTAAAGGTCGCGGAGCTATTGGCTGTGAGGGGGAGGGGGGGGGGGGGGGTCTGGACGCGGCTGGCATTCAATTTCCGGGCTGGGACACCGCGGCCGGCGCTCACCGCACCTGCCGTGGCCAGAGACCTCATCATGATGCGACCGCGCTCCCAGTCTACTGCACCACAGGGTGGTTAGAAGCCACCTAGTTAAAACCGATACCGGTATTTTTCGATATTTGTATGGTCCCGTTTATAAAAGCTATTTTTTTTAGTGATAACTAGGTATAAAACTGTTGGCAGTTTATTTTAGCAATGGTGCTAAGACTTATGATTTTTAAATAAACCTTTTTTTATTGTGCCGTGCGTCAATAAGTAAAAACGTAATCCTTACAGGGTCACTTAGTTGTCCGTCTGTGTCTGTCTGTGGAATATACTAAGATGGATGGTTCCTTGGTGGTGTAAAAACTTGAAGCTTATAAATCGGTGCAATCAAAAGATTCGGTCATTTATGTCACTTATTTCGGTAGTTAAAAACTCACTTATTGAAACTTACAGAGTACTTCCCGTTCGCGTAGAATCATCAAATTTGCCAAGAAGCAACGTTTTAGAGCACAAATCAGGGAAAACCATCAGAAAATTGTTAATTTGTATTTATATCATACGAAAAATGTTTCTTTTGTCATTTGTTATACGACTTCAGACTCGAAATTAAAACATTCTCGAAAGTCGGTGGAACACCTGGGACCGATATCTTGCCAGTATAAATGTTAACAGACAAAAAATCGTCACGATTCTCGCTTCCCGAAATGTGATGAACCGTATATACACAGTTAAGTCTGTACGGAACCCTCGGTGCATGACTTTGCAGATAAACACATTGTAGAATGAATATTTCTTATAAGTGTTCGTATTTTTTTCGGCTCATCCGTGTAGTTTCTTTTAGAGCTGAAATATCCGGTGCTTTGGATTTTACTAACCGGCCGTACTCCCGTGAACTATTCGAATTATTTATATGCCGGAAAAATGCGCAGAATGAGCACTAACAGAGTTATTCAAGCATTAAACACGGATGTTAGTAAAGTATACCTCGAGAGTACTTTTTCGCAGCCGTCTTTCTAAGTATAGGCCAGAAGGCTGCAGCAGTGAGCTCCATGGGAACGACGCTTGCGTCATTTTCTCGTAAGCGCTGTATCACGTGGAAACTGTGCTTCATCTTTCGAAAGTACGCCTCGCATGTGGCCCTGACAGCTATTCCCAGGCGTCAATATTTTGGATTCCCTCCCGGGGCGTGTAACAGGAGTAGAGGTCCCTCCCAACAACTGCGACAGGTGTTTGCTGACTCGCCACCCACACCTACACGCAGTATGTACTGGTTCAGTCTCACGCACTTTTTTGTTCTGCGGGCTTTAACATTCCACTACTGCTGACTCACTCACCCACTCACTCACTCACGGCCTGTACGAAATGGAATAATTAAATACATGCGTCATTTGATATTACGGAAATTACTGCTTAAATAAACCATACTAGTGCCTAATTTTCCCTCGTGTTATCTTCTCTCGCATGTATGATCTAAACCTTCGGCATGATCTTAAGCCAAACCCCGCATAAGTGCAACTTGCCAAGTGCACTGTGCAAAAGGAAATATACTGCGGAGAGCACTCTCTACCGTAGCACGTATGCTGGATTGAGATTATGTCTTTGTTCACCTCATATATGAACTTTGCGTAAGTTCACTAATCTGCAACCTGTTTGATTTTAAGAAGTGTGTTTTGGTTCAGTATTAATGCTGCCGTATTTCAAAGTCTTATACATGCTGGTACAGCGACAATACCCGTTGAAGCTAATTTAATTTTTAATAACTGAGAAAATATTTGCTGTCGTGAACAAAAATATGAAGATACCAAAAATAAGACATTACCACCTCTAATGGTACGACGGTCACTCCAAAAGAAATGCACACTTTTGTTGTTGTTGTAAACCCATCTTTTATTCTACATGTTTGAAAGTTTTACAGTGTGTAGATACATCCTTTAGGAACAATATTTTCATTTCTCCACATAATTTCCATCCATCTCCACTGTATTACGCCAGAACCAGCGCCTGTATACCCGCACGGTAAAATTCTGGACGAACCTGTTGGAGCCACTGTTTGGCAGCGTGCACAAGGGAGTCATCATCTTCAAACCTTGTTCCACGAAGAGTGTCTTTCACTTTCTCAAAGAGATGATAGTCACATGGAGCCAGGTCAGGACTGTAAGGCGGGTTTTTCAGTGTTCTCCATCCGAGTTTTGTGATCGTTTCCATGGTTTCTTGACTGACATGTGGCCGTGCATTGTCTTGCAATAGCAAAACATCCTGCTTTTGCCGATGTGGTCGAACACGATTCATTCGTTGAAGTTTCTTCAGTGTCGTCACATATGCATCAGAATTTATGGCGGTTCCACTTGGCATGATGTCCACAAGCAAGAGTCCTTCGGAATCGAAAAACACCGCAGCCATAACTTTTCCAGCAGAAGGTGTGGTTGTGATTTTTTTTTTTTCTTGGGTGAATTTGCATGATGCTACTCCATTGATTGCCTCTTCGTCTCTGGTGAAAAATGATGGAGCCATGTTTCACCACCTGTCACAATTCTTCCAAGAAATTCATCTCCACCATTCTCGTACTGTTCCAAAAGTTCGCCGCATACCGTTTTTCTTGTTTCTTTGTGAGCCTCTGCCAACATCCTGGGAACCCAACTGGCACAAACATTTTTAACTCCAACACTTTAAGTATTCTGCAATCACTTCCTTCCCGTATCCCAACGTAGCGTGACAATTCGTTCACTGTGATGCATCTATCCGCAGTCACCAATTCGTTAACTATCTGCACATTGTCTGAAGTGTGTGCCGTACGAGGCCTGCCGCTGCGAGGACAATCCTCAACATTGCCGTGCCCGCTTTCATCAAGTAACCTGCTTGCCCACCGACTAACTGTACTGCGATCGACAGCAGCATTTCCATACACCTTTTTCAACATCTTGTGGATGTTTCCCACTGACTCGTTTTCACAGCACAGGAATTCTATGACAGCACGTTGCTTCTGACGAACGTCAAGTGTAGTAGCCATCTTGAGGACATGCTGTGACGGCGCCACTCACGGGAACAGGTTGAACTAAGTTTGAAAACAAGCGGGAAGGATGTATCTACACACTGTAAAACTTTCACACCTGCAGAATGAGAACTGTATTTTTTACAAAAATAGTGTGCATTTCTTCTGGAGTGACCCTCGTATGTAGGAAAACCGTTGGCCTTAAAACAGCTTCCAGTCGCCTTGGAATAGATAAACGTGGGTCCTGTATGGTTTTTAAGGGCAAAATAGCGGCAAGTACAGCTAACGATAACGTAGATACATAGCGATCTGTCACCCCATTCCCCAAAGGAGATAACAAAGGCTCGATAAAGTTGATGTCTCGTGAATGTAGTGGCAAGGGGAGCTGCGACAATTCATCCTGGTGCTCACAAAACCCCACCTCGGGAGACACCGCCTTAACGAAACACTGTCCGTGTGGGCGAGGGGGTTTGCGTGATCCAATGAAGTGGATGGATATACCGATGGGAGTGTAACTACCAGCAGGACCTCCAAAGCCGGACAGGGCTCCATAGAGGATCCAGACAAAATGTGTCTCACAACGTCCTGTCCTGTCCTGTCCTGTCCTGTCCTGTCCTGTCCTGTCCTGTCCTGTCCTGTCCTGTCCTGTCCTGTCCTGTCCTGTCCCATCATATTCTGTCCCATCCTATATACTCCCTTCCTTTCCTTTTTCCTTCCTTTCATTGTGCGGCAGGTTTCACGAGTGCGAAATTCAGTTCTACAGTGACTTTTGCAGCTGACGTCCTCTTACTTATCAGGACAATCCTCTTCAATGACCGTCTACCACAAACACTCATCGCTCGCTTCCGTCCGCGCTGTGACGTATCGGATGATGTTTCCCGCTTTCGCTGTATGCGGTATAAATCTTCGGTATGGTGCCTTTCTAACGCCATCCACTTCGGCTACCTCGATTACGGAAGCACCCATCATACGAGCACCTACAATTTCCCGACTTTCGAATTGTGTACACGACTGAGGATGTTGCACAGGTGCCGTTCGTAGTCATGTATAGCGGCACAGAACTGCAGGCATGGGGAGTGTCTGCATTTATGTTCACCGGTGTCTCCACACTTTTGTCGAAACTCTGTACATTTATATACAGGGAGATTATAATTAAAATTAAACTTTCAAACCGTCGTAGAAATGACAGCACTGGTCAGACTGACGTCAAACTGTAACGGAATATCATCGGAGAAGGGGGGGGGGGGGGGGGGTGGCGTATGGCAGAAGAAAACTAAATAGCTACAAAATGTAGCAATAGATGGCGCTGTAAGCATCATAATTTAATAGTGGTCGACTATAAACGAATCATACAACAATGCCTCAGGTATACGTCTGACGTTAAACAAACTGCACTACTCAGTGTGCATGGGTGTACAGGTGTGATACTGTTAGTTACGTAGACCCATCCACCACGAGAAGGTCATATCACATGGGATGGAAAAAACCTATTTTTAATTGTTCAGAGGCCAAAAACTGGATATAAAGCACCAATAAAAATCAAATCGGATTATTAATTTCTGTGTGAGTGGCGCAAAACATGTTCAATATGCTGTCCACCGTTTACTGCAACAAGTGTAAATCGAGAAACAGCATGTTCCATAACTGCTCGAAATGTTTCCGGAGTCACGTTCAGAATATGTTGCGCAATGCGTGCCTTCAATGCAGCTTAATTTTGCAATTGGAACACTAAACACAACATCCTTCAGATAGCCCCAGAGCCAGACGTCAGACGGATCAGGATCACGTGTTCGGGACGGTTAGGCTGTAGGGAATTGGCGGCTGACAATTCTAGCCTTTTCGAAATGGCGCTTCATCAGCTGCGTAGCCAGATTTGCAATGTGCGGAGGTGCGCCATCTTGCATAAAAATTATCCTATCCTCACATCCACGCTGTTGGAGAGCTGGAATGACGTGGTTGCGCAAAAGACTCTCATAGCGCTTAGCAGTGACGGTACAGGTAACAGGACCGGAAGCACCTCTCCTCGAAAAAATATGGCTCCATGATAAATGAGGGCGTAAATCAGCACCACACAGTGACCTTTTCAGAATGAAGTGGTACATCTACATCTATATCTACATGACTACTCTGCATTTCACATTTAAGTGCTTGGCAGAGAGTTCATCGAACCACAATCATACTATCTCTCTACTATTCCACTCCCGAACAGCGAGCGGGAAAAACGAACACCTAAACCTTTCTGTTCGAGCTCTGATTTCTCTTATTTTATTTTGATGATCATTCCTACCTATGTAGGTTGGGCTCAACAAAATATTTTCGCATTCGGAAGAGAAAGTTGGTGACTGAAATTTCGTAAAAAGCTCTCGCCGCGACGAAAAACGTCTATGCTGTAATGACTTCCATCCCAACTCGTGTATCATATCTGCCACACTCTCTCCCCTATAACGCGATAATACAAAACGAGCTGCCCTTCTTTGCACCCTCTCGATGTCCTCCGTCAATCCCACCTGGTAAGGATCCCACACCGCGCAGCAATATTCTACCAGAGGACGAACGAGTGTAGTGTAAGCTGTCTCTTTAGTGGACTTGTTGCATCTTCTAAGTGTCCTGCCAATGAAACGCAACCTTTGGCTCGCCTTCCCGACAATATTATCTATGTGGTCCTTCCAACTGAAGTTGTTCGTAATTTTAACACCCAGGTACTTAGTTGAATTGACAGCCTTGAGAATTGTACTATTTATCGAGTAATCGAATTCCAACGGATTTCTTTTCGAACTCATGTGGATCATCTCACACTTTTCGTTATTTAGCGTCAACTGCGCCACCTGACACACCATACAGCAATCTTTTCTAAATCGCTTTGCAGCTGATACTGGTCTTCGGATGACCTTACTAGACGGTAAATTACAGCATCATCTGCGAACAACCTAAGAGAACTGCTCAGATTGTCACCCAGGTCATTTATATAGATCAGGAACAGTAGAGGTCCCAGGACGCTTCCCTGGGGAACACCTGATATCACTTCAGTTTTACTCGATGATTTGCCGTCTATTACTACGAACTGCGACCTTCCTGGCAGGAAATCACGAATCCAGTCGCACAACTGAGACGATACCCCATAGCTCCGCAGCTTGATTAGAAGACGCTTGTGAGGAACGGTGTCAAAAGCTTTCCGGAAATCTAGAAATACGGAATCAACTTGAGATCCCCTGTCGATAGCGGCCATTACTTCGTGCGAATAAAGAGCTAGCTGCGTTGCACAAGAGCGATGTTTTCTGAAGCCATGCTGATTACGTGTCAATAGATCGTTCCCTTCGAGGTGATTCATAATGTTTGAATACAGTATATGCTCCAAAACCCTACTGCAAACCGACGTCAATGATATAGGTCTGTAGTTAAATGGATTACTCCTACTACCCTTCTTGAACACTGGTGCGACCTGCGCAATTTTCCAATCTGTAGGTACAGATCTATCGGTTAGCGAGCGGTTGTATATGAGTGCTAAGTAGGGAGCTATAGTATCAGCGTAATCTGAAAGGAACCTAATCGGTATACAATCTGGACCTGAAGACTTGCCCGTATCAAGCGATTTGAGTTGCTTCGCAACCCCTAAGGTATCTATTTCTAAGAAACTCATGCTAGCAGATGTTCGTGTTTCAAATTCTGGAATATTCCATTCGTCTTCCCTGGTGAAGGAATTTCGGAAAACTGCGTTCAATAACTCCGCTTTAGCGGCACAGTCGTCGATAACAGTACCATCGGCACTGCGCAGCGAAGGTATTGACTGCGTCTTGCCGCTTGTGTACTTTACATACGACCAGAATTTCTTCGGATTTTCTACCAAATTTCGAGACAATGTTTCGTTGTGGAACCTATTAAAGGCATCTCGCATCGAAGTACGTGCCAAATTTCGCGCGTCTGTAAATTTTAGCCCATCTTCAGGATTTCGCGTTCTTCTGAACTTCGCATGCTTTTTCCGTTGCCTCTGCAACAGCGTTCGGACCTTTTTTGTGTACCACGGGGGATCCGTTCCATCTCTTACCAATTTATGAGGTATGAATATCTCAATTGCTGTTGCTACTATATCTTTGAATTTGAGCCACATCTCGTCTACATTCGCATAGTCAGTTCGGAAGGAATGGAAATTGTCTTTTAGGAAGGCTTCTAGTGGTACTTTATCCGCTTTTTTAAATAAAATTATTTTGCGTTTGTTTCTGATGGATTTGGAAGAAATGGTATTGAGCCTAGCTACAATGACCTTGTGATCACTAATCCCGGTATCAGTCATGATGCTCTCTATCAGCTCTGGATTGTTTGTGGCCAAGAGGTCAAGTGTGTTTTCGCAACCATTTACAATTCGCGTGGGTTCGTGGACTAACTGCTCTAAATAATTTTCGGAGAATGCATTTAGGACAATCTCGGAAGACGTTTTCTGCCTACCACCGGTTTTGAACAAGTATTTTTGCCAACATACCGAGGGTAGGTTGAAGTCCCCACCAACTATAACCGTATGAGTGGGGTATTTATTTGTTACGAGACTCAAACTTTCTCTGAACTGTTCCGCAACTGTATCATCGGAGTCTGGGGGTCGGTAGAAGGAGCCAATTATTAACTTAATTCGGCTGTTAAGTATAACCTCCACCCCCACCAATTCGCACGGAGTATCTACTTCGACTTCACTACAAGATAAACCACTACTGACAGACACCAACACTCCACCACCAATTCTGCCTAATCTATCTTTCCTGAACACCGTCTGAGACTTCGTAAAAATTTCTGCAGAACTTATTTCAGGCTTTAGCCAGCTTTCTGTACCTATAACGATATCAGCTTCTGTGCTTTCTATTAGCGCTTGAAGCTCAGGGACTTTTCCAGCGCAACTACAACAGTTTACAACTATAATTCCGACTGTTCCTTGATCCAAGCACGTCCTGTAATTGCCAAGCACCCTTTGACATTGCAGCCCATCCCGCACTTTCCCGAGGCCTTCTAACCTAAAAAACCGCCCAGTCCATGCCACACAGCCTCCGCTACCCGTGTAGCCGCCAGCTGAGTGTAGTGAACTCCTGACCTATTCAGCGGAACCCGAAACCCCACCACCCTATGGCGCAAGTCAAGGAATCTGCAGCCAATACGGTCGCAAAACCGTCTGAGCCTCTGATTCAGACCCTCCACCCGGCTCTGCACCAAAGGTCCGCAGTCGGTTCTGTCAACGATGCTGCAGATGGTGAGCTCTGCCTTCATCTCGTAAGCAAGACCGGCAGCCTTCACCAAATCAGATAGCCGCTGGAATCCAGAGAGAACTTCTCAGATCCAAAGCGACACACGTCATTAGTGCCGACATGTGCCACCACCTGCAGCTGGCTGCACCCTGTGCTCTTCATGGCATCCGGAAGGACCCTTTCCACATCAGGAATGACTCCTCCCGGAATGCACACGGAGTGCACACTGGATTTCTTCCCCTCCTTAGCCGCCATATCCCTAAGGGGCCCCATTACGCGCCTAACATTGGAGCTCCCAACTACCAATAAGCCCACCCTCTGCGATTGCCCGGACCTTGAAGGCTGAGAATGATCCTCTGAAACAGGGCAGGCAGCTGCATCTGGCTCAGCCAGAGACAGTGCCTGAAACCGGTTTGTCAGACGCACCGGGGAGGCTTTCTGATCAGCCTCCGGGGACGCCTTTCGCTGCCTGCCACGCCTTGGAACGACCTCCCAATCAACCACAGGCGAGGGCTCAGCCCCACTGCGGGCAGCAACCGGGGCAACCACAGCGGCAGACCGATCTGGGGACAGACGGGATGAGGTTGACATCCCCGTGATACCCGAGTCCGGCTTGTGGTTGCTTTGTGTGTGGATTTTACGTTGCCCATATTCGACCATCTTGTGTAATGACACATCCTGGCACACGAAAGTGAGCTTCGTCTGTCCACAAAATCTTCCACGGCCAATCATTGCAAGGAAGGATGTTTCGTAGGTTTTTACGCACCGTGCTCAAATGGCTCCGAGCACTATGGGACTTAACTGCTGTCGTCATCAGTCCCCTGGAACTTAGAACTACTTAAACCTAACTAACCTAAGGAAACCGCACACATCCATGCCCGAGGCAGGATTCGAACCTGCGACCGTAGCGGTCTCGCAGTTCCAGACTGTAGCGCCTAGAACCGCTCGGCCACTCAAGTCGGCCCGTGCTCACGAGTGTGTCCAATGTTCGGGCAATTCTCCGTGCACTACACGTTTGCACACCACCACTCGTCTCCTGCATTGCTGTGGCTACTGCTTTCACTGACGCCGAATCAATTCGTTTCGTCCCTCTACCACGTAGCACACCAAAAGAACCCGTCTTTTCGAATTTCCAAATCCTTTTCTCCAGACCCACGGCAGTCATCGGACACGACGCCTTTCTTCAAACCTTTCAGTGTCAGTAACTTCTGCAGAGCGACGTGTGCACAATCATTATTCTTATAATACAGCTTTACAAGCAGAGCGCGATCCTGCATTTAGACAGTAATGGAGAACGTCGTAGACGCGAGAGCAGTAAAAGCCGTGAGCCGGCGTGTTTATACTAACTTCATTGGATCATGAGCACGACAGGTGTTTTCATTTACGTATTCTGACATATACAGCGCCACCTATTGACCAGTTTTCACACGTTTTTTCTTCTGTCATACGTTTCCCGCCTTCTCCGATGATATTCCGTTGCAATTTCATAAAATTCTGACCAGTGTTGTTCTTTCTACACCGTTTTGAAAGTTTAACTTTAATCATAATCACCCTGTGTATCCCGACAGACGTCGCATGAAGCAACAAACTTTAATTATTTGTAGAAATAAAACCTGGGAGAGGTCGAAATAGAAGTCATCAGCTTGTATTCAAGTCTGTCAGAGTAAGTACGAGCGCTTGCCACTCGTCGCCACGTTTAAAACATTTACTTATCGTGTACCATTGCACTGATTGTTTGGCCGGTGCGCACAGTGGAAAAACCACCACATAGAAGCACCAGCTTAAAGCACACTTGGTTGTGTTTATTACACTACTGGCCATAAAAATTGCTACAGCACGAAGATGACGCGCTACAGACGAGAAATTTAACCGACAGGAAGAAGGTGCTGTGATATGCAAATGATTAGCTTTTCAGAGCATTCACAAAAGGTTGGCACCGGTGGCGACACCTACAACGTGCTGACATGAGGAAAGTTTCCAACCCATTTCTGGAACAGTTGACCGGCGTTGCCTGGTGCAACGTTGTTGTGATGCCTCGTGTAAGGAGGAGAAATGCGTACCATCACGTTTCCGACTTTGATAAAGGTCGGATGGTAGCCTATCGCGATTGCGGTTTATCGTATCGCGACATTGTGGTCGAGATCCAGTGACTGTTAGCAGAATACGGAATCGGTGGGTTCAGGAGGGTAATACGGAACGCCGTGTTGGATCCCAACGGCCTCGTATCACTAGCAGTCGAGGTGACAGGCATCTTATCCGCATGGCTGTAACGGATCGTGCAGCCACGCCTCGATACCTGAGTAAACAGATGGGGCTGTTTGCAAGACAACCAGACTATCAGCTCGGCTACCATGGCTGCCTTTTACCTTTGACGCTGCATCGCAGACAGGAGTGCCTGCGATGGTGTACTCAACGACGAACCTGGGTGCACGAATGGCAGAACGTCATTTTTTCGGCAGAATCCAGGTTCTGTTTATAGCATCACGATGGTCGCATCCGTGTTTGGCGACATCGCGGGAACGTACATTGGAAGCGTGTATTCGTCATCGCCATACTGGCGTATCACCCGTCGTAATGGTATGGGGTGCTATTGGTTACACGTCTCGGTCACCTCTTGTTCGCATTGACGGCCCTTTGAACAGCGGACGTTACATTTCAGATGTGTTAAGACCCTTGTCTCTACCCTTCATTCGACCCTTCGAAACCCTACATTTCAGCAGGATAATGCAAGGCCGCATGTTGAAGGACCTTTCTGGATACAGAAAATGTTCGACTGCTGCCCTGGCCAGCACATTCTCCAGATCTCTCACCAATTGAAAACGTCTGGTCAATGGTGGCCGAGCAACTGGCTCGTCACAATACGCCAGTCACTACTCTTGATGAACTGTAGTATCGTGTTGAAGCTGCATGGGCAGCTTTTCCTGTACACGCCATCCAAGCTCTGTTTGACTCAATGCCCAGGCGTATTAAGGCCGTTATTACGGCCAGAGGTCGTTGTTCTGGGTACTGATTTCTCAGGATCTATGCCCCCAAATTGCGTGAAAATGTAATCACATGTCAGTTCTAGTATAATATATTTGTCCAATAAATACCCGTTTATCATCTGAATTTCTTCCTGGTGTAGCAATATGAATGACCAGTAGTGCAAAAAAGGGTAGCGTAACCACATGAGAAGTAGTATGAAATTAGGAATTCAATCTTAAAATAGCAGTATTCAAATATTACTGAAATGTTACTCTTAAAACACAGAAAACTAACATGAAACTTCAAGATAAGTGCAGTGGGACTTGGAAATTATTTGAAAGTCTGGAGGACGAAAAATTAAGAGTTCCACGTCTGGGCAGATAACATCTCAAAACAAAGAAGGAAAAAAAAGAAAAAAGAAACGCTGGCACGATGAACTTTGCGATCTAGATGATGTACTATTAAGTTAAATATGAGTTTTTCAGGATATTGCCTGTGAACACATCGAACACCTAACGCTACCCGTGCTTCTGCAGAGCGACACTTGACGATTTCAGCCTCCAAGAGTGTGGACGCCAGTCAGAACGAGACTAGAACCAGGAGACGAATGCCTCTAAAATTTTATGTTTTTATTTCTGACATGAGCTGGTTACAGTTGTCCTAACTTCTTTGGAGGGAAGAGAAAATGTTTGTTGTCAGTGCGACGAAATGTGAATGTGGCTTGTAGGTGAAAAGTGAGAGGAACGTTCGTAAAATTTGTCATGATGTACAAATACGCATATTTCTACTTATCAGATTTGTATTAAGTATGAGCAGTCTTTGTTTACTGCTGAATATAGCACACACAGCACGTAGTAGTAGGAGGGGCAACCCTCTGGATCCGATAATCACAATTTTCTGCAGACTGTAAAAATCTTCTCACGTTGCAAGGAAGCAAAAGAACGGTTTCATTTTCACATCGAGGATGAAATGCCACTTGGCAGCAGCCCAAGTGGGCACAAGAAGGCTTAGCCGCTCCCATGGCCACACAGGGATTTGCGCCACGAACCTCACACTGGAGACGCAGGTAATAGACCTACTCTCTCCATCGCCACCTCACCCCACCCCCATGTCTTCTTGGTGCCAGCCCCAAGTGGCTCCCAAATGAAGTCTTGAGGCTTCGTGAAAGCTTATCTGCGAAACTGGGCAGTAAAATAAAGAATGCACCGGAATTTGTCCCGCTCCCTCCCTTTACGAGACAGCCGCCATACAAAAGTTCGTATTGGCGCTGAACTGATGTAGAACCGCGAAGTGATATGTAGCAGTCATGTCACATCTACATCTACATTTATACTCCGCAAGCCACCCAACGGTGTGTGGCGAAGGGCACTTTACGTGCCACTGTCATTACCTCCCTTTTCTGTTCTAGTCGCGTACGGTTCGCGGGAAGAACGACTGTCTGAAAGCCTCCGTGCGCGGTCTAATCTCTCTAATTTTACATTCGTGATCTTCTCGGGAGGTATAAGTAGGGGGAAGCAATATATTCGATACCTCATCCAGAAACGCACCCTTTCGAAACCTGGCGAGCAAGCTACACCGCGATGCAGAGCGCCTCTCTTCAACGTGTGAGAAGCAAGGCTTGGCTTGCCAAAAGAGTGTTCAAGTTACGCAACATTAGGGGACGATTTAGGCATTTTATTGCAATGGAAGCCACTAAGCGTAGCTTGAATAATCTCTCCTTGCTCGAGTGGAACGGCCTCGCAAGTACACTACCTGAGCGAAAGTATCCGGACACCTCTAGCTAATGCAGAATTTTGACTGTATCCATACTGGATGAGAGAGCGTGGTTGTGAATCTCAATGTTAAAAAATATATCGGCTCAACCACTTGTTTATAGTGTAAAACACTAAGATTGGCGGGTTTCGGAAGTCAAGCTTCCATCATCAGAATAATAAAAAGTAAAAGAACCTGTTACAACTCGCTAAAATGGAACATGCACCAGGCACAATAAAATTGATAATAAAATTAAAACATCGTGGCTACTTTCCTTGTTGCAGCCGTGTCTTCCAAGGTGCATTTCCACATAGTCGTCAAAATATAAAAAAACTCTAAAATGGTGTCGCCTATGGTGTTCAACATCTTACCACATGGCTCTCTCCTCTATCGTCGTAAGCCGCCGGTGCGTCTTCGTTGATACCACACACTACGTAGCCAAACAAGACATTGAAACGCGAGTGAGCTCACGCGCAAGTAAACAAGGAATTCACAGAGATGTCTATACAAACAGATAAAGTATACATGTTCCAAGAACTTCATGAAATGATGGTATCTTACCAATTGCTAAAAATGTAGTTACTAAAAGAAACCAGTGACATGTTTGAAAAAAAAGTTATTTGTATCACCAGTTAGCTGTTCATTCAGTGCGTTCTGATTATCCACGCTATGTATCATAATTTCCAGCTGTTCTAGTAGATCCAGCTTTTTGGCTTTGTCCTGTCTATGTAAAATAACGAGATCTTGATCTATTCCCAACATGGGGTGTCCCTTTTCCCAAATATGCGTGGCTTCAGCTGACTTTTGACTTTTCGAAATTATTTAGCCGGAAAGCATCGCTATGTTCTTTGTAACGTACTTTAAAGGACCTACCAGTTTGGCCTACATACTGGCTTGCCCGGAGTACATACGTGAACCCAATGGAACTCGTCGCGGATGAGTGAAATGTCGACTTCGCTCGACGCCGTTTCCTTCACGACTACCTTCTCTAATTCCGGCGCTTCAGGAAGAATGGACTGCCATTTTTCCACAGCCATTCAGACGCCTGGTTTAGTGCCCACGGCAGATTTCAAGCCTACATTAAGGCGAAGAGTGGACGCATGCCATATTAATATCCACTGCTGTGTGTCCGGACACTTTTGATCAGGTAGTGTGTGTCGGTTACTAAGACGTAAATAGTTCTCCGCCTGTCCTTATTCACCAGATTTGGTTACGTTTGATTCTTCTGTGTGTACTGCTCAAAACTAATTTGCGGAACTCGCGAGAGAAATATTGTAGATAATGAAACATATATTATATATTATAAAGAGCCGTAAAAACCTACTCTGCAATTAAGAGTGCAGATTTACTTGTCTTCTGCGTAGCCTTACTTCGGCTACCCCATCTGCCTTTTTTCCGCCCAACAGCAAACCAGTATTCTGTCACGTTATCAGCACTATTGATGGCTTCCTCGGCCCTTGTTACGTCTACTTCCTTTCCTCCATGTCATCTGCCTTCTTCTCCAGATCTAATTCCTTCGCGACTGCTACTGTACATTTCAGTTAATTGTTATTAGTGGCATACGGAGTAAACTTAATGAAGAAATAATTTAATACACTGTTACTTAGACTCGTATTTCTAATTCATAAAATACCGTAGTCATTCATTATTATTATCATTATTTATTATTCGTGTGAAACACATTGTTCCGAGCTGTGGTTGGACTGGCATTCAGGACGACGAACGTTCAGATTCGCATCAGGCAGTCCACATTTCTGTAAATCGCTCCAGGTAAATGCCAGGATGGTTGCTTTGAAAGTGAATCGCCGATATCCTTGCCCATGCTTCAAACATTTCGAGTTAGTGATGATGTTGACGAGATGTTACACGCAATCTTTCTTTCTTCCTTACACGTGCAGTTACGGTAACTTACATACAAAGACTGGTTAGATATAAGCATATGTTCCTACGGAGGCAGTAGAAATTGTAGTAAATAAATGAAATCCAGTCTCGTACATCTTTAATTCCACTAATGGAAGATCTAATTCTGAAAATTACTAAAAATAGAGATAAATAGGGCAAGAATCCTCAAAGCCAGTGTAGCCACTACAGCTGCGTAATACGCAGCTTCTTGGTACAGCCTCATATGCTGTGCCCAGGCGTCTCACTACGCAGGCGCTCAGTATATTTTCAGTTTTATCGTTAGATATTTCGGACTGAGGCCTCGCATGTGCTTTCGAAGTTTTATCACGTGTACGTGGAGGCACTGCTTGCCGGGGTACGGGGAAACTAAACTATTTGCCGAAGCGATGTAAGACACCGGCGTCATGTCTCATCATATACCAGTTCAGTTAAATATTTTGAAGAATCATTGGTGCTCAAACATTATTGTATATACACTCCTGGAAATTGAAATAAGAACACCGTGAATTCATTGTCCGAGGAAGGGGAAACTTTATTGACACATTCCTGGGGTCAGATACATCACATGATCACACTGACAAAACCACAGGCACATAGACACAGACAACAGAGCATGCACAATGTCGGCACTAGTACAGTGTATATCCACCTTTCGCAGCAATGCAGGCTGCTATTCTCCCATGGAGACGATCGTAGAGATGCTGGATGTAGTCCTGTGGAACGGCTTGCCATGCCATTTCCACCTGGCGCCTCAGTTGGACCAGCGTTCGTGCTGGACGTGCAGACCGCGTGAGACGACACTTCATCCAGTCCCAAACATGCTCAATGTGGGACAGATACGGAGACCTTGCTGGCCAGGGTAGTTGACTTACACCTTCTAGAGCACGTTGGGTGGCACGGGATACATGCGGACGTGCATTGTCCTGTTGGAGCAGCAAGTTCCCTTGCCGGTCTTGGAATGGTAGAACGATGGGTTCGATGACGGTTTGGATGTACCGTGTGCACTATTCAGTGTCCCCTCGACGATCACCAGAGGTGTACGGCCAGTGTAGGAGATCGCTCCCTACACCATGATGCCGGGTGTTGTCCCTGTGTGCCTCGGTCGTATGCAGTCCTGATTGTGGCGCTCACCTGCACGGCGCCAAACACGCATACGACCATCATTGGCACCAAGGCAGAAGCGACTCTCATCGCTGAAGACGACACGTCTCCATTCGTCCCTCCATTCACGCCTGTCGCGACACCACTGGAGGCGGGCTGCACGATGTTGGGGCGTGAGCGGAAGACGGCCTAACGGTGTGCGGGACCGTAGCCCAGCTTCATGGAGACGGTTGCGAATGGTCCTCGCCGACACCGCAGGAGCAACAGTGTCCCTAATTTGCTGGGAAGTGGCGGTGCGGTCCCCTACGGCACTGCGTAGGATCCTACGGTCTTGGCGTGCATCCGTGCGTCGCTGCGGTCCGGTCCCAGGTCGACGGGCACGTGCACCTTCCGCCGATCACTGGCGACAACATCGATGTACTGTGGAGACCTCACGCCCCACGTGTTGAGCAATTTGGCGGTGCGTCCACCCGGCCTCCCGCATGCCCACTATACGCCCTCGCTCAAAGTCCGTCAACTGCACATACGGTTCACGTCCACGCTGTCACGGCATGCTACCAGTGTTAAAGACTGCGATGGAGCTCCGTATGCCACGGCAAACTGGCTGACACTGACGGCGGCGGTGCACAAATGCTGCGCAGCTAGCGCCATTCGACGGCCAACACCGCGGTTCGTGGTGTGTCCGCTGTGCCGTGCGTGTGATCATTGCTTGTACAGCCCTCTCGCAGTGTCCGGAGCAAGTATGGCGGGTCTGACACACCGGTGTCAATGTGTTCTTTTTTCCATTTCCAGGAGTGTATTTCGATCAGTGCATTCATCATAACCTTTCCTTATTCTTATTTTTCTTTGTTCTCCCCCTCCTTCCATAACTACAGAGCTTTGTTACACAGTAAATACTGAATTATTTTTCAAGGGGAGCAGTGTTCACATCCCATTAAAACTGACATAATGCAAAAAAGATTCAGCCTATGGCGAAAACAATTTTCTTCTTTAACACCTGTACATACTTTAGTGAAGATTCACTATTGGCCGTAGGTTCATTTTACATTGTTACATTTTTACTGATGTTGATGTAGTTGTCTGTTGTGTAAAGTACAACTAGGTTTGATATTTTGCAATTTGTGTAGTTACCAAGTTTCTATCCCTTTGTGAAACTATACTTGGTAAACATTATTTATGAAATATTTTAATCATTTGCAAACATTGCAAAAATGCGTTACTTCACATACCAGGCAGGATCTGTCACACTACTTGAGTCTGTGGACGCGTTTTTAAGTGGCAGAACTCTCTCCTGGCAGTTGTATTAGCAGCTGAGCGCTCATCACAGAATAACTTGGCTTAACCGCAAAAATGCATCCACTTCCTGTGGGTAGCGCGATTCCACCGCATTGTTCGGGAGGATGGGATGAGGTGAGGTAAGATAGGGTGGGGTGGCGGAGACGGAGGTGTCACATGCATACCTACTACCTTCGAGAGTTATCGTTGCTGTCTCTTCAGTACACAGCATGGAGCCACAGTCTTTATGGACCGTAGATGCAAGGAAAGTTCTTCATAATCAGGCAAGTCTGATAATATGCAACAGTAAATTTTTCTCGGCAGAGGCAAACTAGGACGCAATTTTTCTTTTCATCAGTCTTGTCACTCGTTTCATGCGGCCTGCTACGAATTCCTGTCCTGTGCCCTCTTCATTTCCAAATAGCATTTGCAAACTAAATCCTCAATCATTTCTGCTGGATGTAATTCAATCTCTGTGTTGCTGTGCAGTTTTCGTAGTGTACAGCTCTCTACTGCCATGGAAATTATTTCGTGATGTCTTAACAGTTGTTCTACCATCCCATCCCTCCTTTTTGTCAGTGTTTTCCATATATCCCTGTCCTCACTGATTCTCCGGAGAACCACCTCACTGCAGCCACTTCTTTTGGCTGGAAATGTCCTTTTTGCGGCCCATGAAATACCAGGATATGGCTGTCCAAATTATCACCGAATCCCGCCATGTTCCACTCTTGCGACGTAACATCGACCAGAAGTTGGAAGAAACGTGCGTCAGGTCTCATCTGACTTTCTTCCGTTGCTCTATAGCCCAGATTTTATGGCTTCGACAGAACGTTTTCCTGTCACGGGGGTTTCCACCACTGCTGAATGGTTTTGGAATTCTAGCGTTTCCTGTAGTTCGGATCTTCTGCAGCTCGATTCGTGTTGACAGGGTTCGCGATTGCGACATTCATTTCCGCAGTGACTTGGCGGCTGTCGTCTTCTTATGTTTGCCCCAATCCTCTTGAATGACCGTCCATTACAATCAGTACACAGATTCCTTCCCGTCTTGACTTAGGGGATGATGGTTTTCTCGCTATCCCCTTAACCGGTAAAAATCATCCATTCGGTGCCTCTTCAAACGCCAAACACTTCGGCTATGTTGGTTGCGGAAGCATCTACGTTCGATCATCAACAGTTTTTCCACGTTCCAATTCACTTAGCTCCGCCATAATTCACTCACAACTATAGATAAACTTTTTTTTTTTTGACCACGACTGGCACAACGTAATGAGGACACTTCCCGGGTGCCGTTCGTGGGCAAATAAAACA
Organism: Schistocerca gregaria; assembly: GCF_023897955.1. Classification (NCBI taxonomy): domain Eukaryota; kingdom Metazoa; phylum Arthropoda; class Insecta; order Orthoptera; family Acrididae; genus Schistocerca; species Schistocerca gregaria. Next base: position 532,728,308 of record NC_064920.1, read on the forward strand.
GCGCAACGTGCCGGCTTCGTGAGCATCTGCTTTTATGTTAAAGCATGCATTTCCCTCAGTTTCCTTGTTCTGTCGGACGGCTGTGCATACTGTGCAGTTGAAATGCCTAACGGCTTGTAGAGGTACCTACAACATGACTGCGGGTCAACACCGTACTTACGGCTAGCTTTTGAGAAGTATGAAGTCCAAAATATTCGTTGTGAAGATAAAAGGAAACTCATTTTTGTTGCTGAAGTGTTTTTGTGCCCTCGAGACGCGTTTGGCCTTCTACTTTAAGGCATCTTGAGTAGAATCTAGAATTATACGATTTTGTTTTGATACATATATTTGTAGATTAGAAAAGAATTCGCCGCATTTTTTTTTACGTAAATAGGTGTTTACTTACATTTACTCGAGTTTGTGGCTGTGATATGCTTTTGTGCTCATCTCGTAACATGCTGGAAGTCAGAGTGTAACCTCAGTTGCGAAATAAAATCACATTTCCACGTTACGAACTTTTTTTCTTCACACATGTCATTTTTTTGCACTAACTGCTGTCACTGTTTGTAGATACTTTACCGAAAACTGTGACTTAAAGTCGTAACTACTGTGTGTTCGCTTCATTTGTCTTCCTATTTGTTTTTTATTATTTATTTACAAAACCAACATTTCTGTGTTTGCTGTGAGTGATAGGGCACGCAAACAAGCTTCTTATAAAGTCTGAATTTATAGGTATTAATGTACTGGAAAAATGTCGAAGTCACGTGTCGTATCGATCACAGCAGTGGTTGGGTACTGACAAAGTCGTCATTGAGCGCCCCTGACACACAAAAACGATAAAAATAGTGGCTCTAAACCTGCCAAAAATTTCTTTATTTAGACTGAAGCTGGAATTATGCTTCTCTTGAAATAACGAAATTTTCACGTTTGAAAAACGTTTCCCACTTGCGCAGTGGCGGGCGGATTTGTTTCGCGCAGCGGTTCAAATGGTTCAAATGGCTCTGAGCACTATGGGACTTAACTTCTGAGGTCATCAGTCCCCTACTACTTAAACCTAACTAACCTAAGGACATCACACACATCCATGCCCTAGGCAGGATTCGAACCTGCGACCGTAGCGATCGCGCGATTCCAGACTGTAGCGCCTAGAACCGCTCGGTCACTCAGGCCGGCTCGCGCAGCGGAAGTGTCAGCACAGTGAGAGCCGACTGTGGTAGTGTAGTCCCATTTTGGCTGTTCCCAGTGTGAGCAGCGGGGCTTGCAAGCTGACATAGACTGAGGTAACAAGTCAGGAGAGAGCTATATGCGCCTATTCAAATGGCGGTAGTGTCTCGTACAAAGGGTGTAAAAAGGCAGTACATTTGCTGAGCTGTCATTCGTGCTCAGTTAATTAATGGCAAATCACTTTCGACGTGATTATGGCGCTACGACGGGAGTGACAGACTGACGCAGATTGGTAGGGCCGAGTGTGGCGCAGACCCCACGAAGCCACGGACCCAGGTTATCAAGAAGGCACTGACCAAGCTGGTGGCGGAACTTGTAATCTAGTGGCCTAGCGTTGCTGTCTGTGGATCACCGGGTCCCGAGTTCGATTCCCGGCCGGGTTCGGTATCTTCACTGCCGGTGTTGGATGTGTCTATTGTCCTCATCATTTCGTCGTCATTCATAAAAGGGGCTAGACTGGACCTTGTAACGATTAGGACTTTGTCCGGGTGCTGATGACCGCGCAGTTGAGCGCCCCACAAACCAATCGTCATCATCATCATCATCATCAAGCTGGTGGTGGCTCCATAATGGTGTGGGTTGTGTTTTGCATGGAATGGACTGGTTCCTCTGGCCCAAATGAACCGATTGTTGGGCTAACTGGAGACCAGGCATCCCTGATGTTCCCAAACTAACGAAGGATTTATTTTGGATGACACTGTGCTATGTCACCGGCACACAATTGTTCTCGATGGGTCTAAAGGAGATTTTGGACAGTTGGAGCGAATGATTTGGCCACCGAGATTGCTCGATATGAGATCAGTTGGTGTACAGTATCTTACACCGGCTACGCCTTCGCAATTATGGACGACAATAGAGGCGGCATGGCTCAGTATTTCTGCAGGGGACTTCCAACGACTTGTCGAGTCGGTGCCACTTGGAGCTGCTGCAGTGCGCCGGATAAAAGGAGGTCCGACACGGTATTAGGGAGTATTCCATGATTTCTGCCAACTCGGTGTATGCTATCGGACCGCAGTCGGAGCCGTGCAGTCCACGAGACTATGACGACAACCCTGCCGGCGCTATGCCGGTAGGGGGTGCAAGAGGCGGCCGGCGCCGGTCTGCAGACGGCGCTGCGCGGCGTGGGCGTGCGGCGGGCAGCTCTGCGGCTGCGGCGGCAGCCGAGCCCCGGGATCGATGCTCCGCCTGAGCCTGCCTCCCGCCCAGCGCCGCCTGGGGTGGGCGTGGCTGCCGCCCACGCAACGCCACGCGCTGCCCTGGCTCACGGGCGCCCCGCTTCCGGAAACCCAATCACCGCCACCAGAACCTGCTGGTTTCCCACCTCCCTCATGCTGCACGCTGTTTGACATTTCTAGGAGTGCTCCTTCATACTCCATGGCCTTTGTGGTCTGCCGGGTACAGGCCATCTGAGGCGGGGACTCTCCCTGATTTCTATCCCAGATTCACTCAGCTTGCTGTCGAAATGAGTACAGGAGATGTTTGGCGATAGTGAAAGATGGCAGCGGCGTGTGACCCACCGCCCGCCTCCTCCTCCTCCTCCTCCTCCTCCTTTTAGTACCGTGTTAGATAGAAGGGCTGCACTCCTTGAATAATCAGGCCGAAGTCTGGCGACGGGCTTGTACCAAAGACGTTACATTTTTACCCTTCGTATAGCACTCCAATGAAGGCAAGATCAATCAATAGCACACATATAGCCTGTAAATAAGTCCGATATCATATTACATCACTTTATTTGTAAAGGTCCTTCCACAACCAAACTTTTCCTCCAAACCTGGCAGAAAACCCAAAGAGGTTCTGGTTGTATGCCATTGGAGATGTCAATGGAGATACTATCGGAAAAAGTGCTGCCAAGCAGAGTTACTAAACACAGCCTTCCGAAAACCTTCACAAAACAAGACGCATTAAACATTCCAGAATGCGAATCAAGAACAGCTGGCAACATGAGTAACGTAGAAGAAAATATCCTTGGAGCAACTTACAGCACTTAATAAAAGGAAGTATTCTGGTCCAGACTGTATACAAATTAGGTTCAGATGGTTAAAATGGCTCTGAGCACTATGGGACTCAACTGCTGAGGTCATCACTCCCCTAGAACTTAGAACTACTTAAACCTAACTAACCTAAGGACATCACACAACACCCAGCCATCACGAGGCAGAGAAAATCCCTGACCCCGCCGGGAATCGAACCCGGGAACCCGGACGTGGAAGCGAGAACGCTACCGCACGTCCACGAGATGACCAATTAGGTTCCTTACGGAGTATATTGATGCTTTAGCCCCATACTTAACAAACACATACAACGATTCGCTAGACGAAAGATCCTTATCCAAAGACTGGAAATTTGCACAGGTCACACCAATATTCAAGAGAGGTAGTAGTAGTTGTCCACTAAATTACAGACCCATATCATTAACCTCGATATGCAGCAGGATTTTGGAACATATATTGTGTTCGAACATTATGAATTACCTTGAGAAAACGGTCTATTGACTCATAGTTAGCATGGTTCAGAAAACATCGCTCTTGTGAAACACAACTAGCTCTTTATTCGCATGAAGTGTTGAGTGCTATTGACGAGGGATTTCAGATTGATTCTCTATTTCTGGATTTCCGGAAGGCTTTTGACACTGTACCACACAAGCGGCTCGTAGTAAAATTTCGTACTTATGGAATATCGTCTCAGTTATGTGACTGAATTTGTGATTTCCTGTCATAGAGGTCACAGTTCGTAGTAATTATTGGAAAGTCATCGAGTAAAACATGATTTCTGGCGTCCACCAAGGTAGTGTTATAGGCCCTTTGCTACTCCTATCTGTATAAACGATTTGGGAGACAATCTGGGCAGCCGTCTTGGGTTGTTTTCAAATGACGCTGACGTTTATCGACTAATAAAGTCATCAGAAGATCAAGACAAATTGCAAAACTATTTAGAAAAGATATCTGAATGGTGCGAAAACTGGCAGCTGACCCTAAATAACGACAAGTGTGAGGTCATTCACATGAGTGCTAAAAGGCAGCCGTTAAATTTCGGTTGCACAATAAATCAGTCGAATCTAAAGGCAGTAAATTCAACTAAATGCCAAGAAATTAGAATTACGAATAACTTAAATTGGAAGGAACATACAGAAAATGTTGTGGGGAAAGCTAACCAAAGACTGTGTTTTATTAGCAGGACACTTTGAAAATGTAACAGATCTACAAACGAGACTGCCTACACTATGCTTGTCCGTTCTCTTTTAGAACACTTCTGCGCGCTGTGGGATCATTACCAGACGTGATTGACCGAGTACATCGAAAAAGTTCAAAGAAGGGCAGCACGTTTTGTACTATCGCGAAATAAGAGTGTGTCACTGAAATGATATTATTTGGGCTGGACATCATTAAAACAAAGGCGTTTTTCGCTGCGACGGAATCTTCTCACGAAATTTGAATCAAGAGTCAAAATATTTTGTTGACAACGACCTACTTAGGGAGGAACGATCACAACGATAAAATATGAGAAATCAGAGCTCGTCCGGAGAGATGTTCGTTCTTTCCGCGGGCTGTACGAGATTGGAATAATAGAGAACTTAAATGTGATTTGCAGAATATCCATTTAGATGTACATGTAGAAGTTATTAGTACCACGCTCTCGAGCGATGACTCTGATGATAACCTTGAAACAAACATAAATGACAGTGATCTGTAGTGAACATCAATTTGGCAGTTCTTTTAGGCATAGTTACTTACACTTCGTAAACATTACTGCTGTCTGTCTTTAATGAATTCAATGTGAAAACAGATTCATTTTTGCTTTCGATTCATAGTGTTGTAAGTCTTACAATCATCTACATTCATTGAAACTTCCTGGCAGATTAAAACTGTGTGCCTGACCGAGACTTGAACTCGGGACCTTTGCCTTTCGCGGTCAAGTGCTCTACCAACTGAACTACCCAAGCACGACTCACGACCGGTCCTCACAGCTCTACTTCTGCCAGTACCTCGTCTCCTACTTTCCAAATTTTACAGAAGCTCTCCTGCGAACCTTGCAGAACTAGCACTCCTGAAAGAAAGGATATTTCGCAGACATGCCTTAGCCACAGCCTGGGGGATGTTTCCAGAATGAGTTTTTCACTCTGCAGTGGAGTGTGCGCTGACATCCCCCAGGCTGTGGCTAAGCCATGTCTCCGCAATATCTTTTCTTTCAGGAGTGATAGTTCTGCAAGGTTCGCAGGAGAGCTTCTGCAAAGTTTGGAAGGTAGGAGACGAGGTACTGGCAGAAGTAAAGCTGTGAGGACGGGGAGTGAGTCGTGCTTGGGTAGCTCAGTTGGTAGAGCACTTGCCCGCGAGAGGCAAAGGTTCCGAGTTCGAGTCTTTGTCCAGCACACAGTTTTAATCTGCCAGGATGTTTCATATCAGCGCACACTCCGCTGCAGAGTGAACATCTCTTTCTGTCTACATTCATTTTTCATTGTTTTCGATACATAAATAATAAGTTACCGGTGAAACTATCGAACATGAATATGTCTACAAATTAGGGACTACCGATTCGATGGAAGTGTTTCTTAAGTGGGCAATAATTCCGCGAGTACCGCCAGTGATTTCGTGTTAAGTGCAAGGGGTGGCGCCACTGCTGCAAGCAGCCGATTTGCCTTCCCCTCAACGCAGTTTTCCCCGACTTGTTAAGATTGCTAGATGTATGTTGGAGAAGGATATACATTGTTTGACTATTTTTTGAATGTTACTCTTGAAATTTTTTACAATGAACCTCTCAGTGAGGCACGCTGCTTCTCTTGTAACGTCTGCATTTGCAGTTGTTCAGAACATACCATTCAAATGATTTTTGTTAGAGTTCAGAGATAAATCTTTATGAACCAAACAACGTTTGTGTGTGTGTGTGTGTGTGTGTGTGTGTGTGTGTGTGTGTGTGTGTCACGTACTTGTTGCATCAAAATTAAAGTAGCCCTTGCAGATACTGAAGGTAGGTGGAGAACAAACAAACACACGCAACAAAGGTGACTATCGCGTTTTTAAGCGTGAGACGGAACAGAACAGCAGGAGCACTCCAGTAGAATCAGATAGTACACAAGTGCGACCGCCGTGTTAAAAGCAGCTTTAACGGTACGCCAACGTTTTCACCGGCTGACGAGATAGGGAATGGCGGGGATGGGTGGGGGAGGGGGTTGCTCTTTATCTTGACAGCTTGCACAATAAAGCCGGGCTTCTATTGTGTTTTACGGCAGCCTTGGCGGCCCGAAAGTCGTTCCTGCCAAGTAAACCATTGAAATGATGTCACCCTACGTATTCTGCCTCGCACCTTTATCTAGCCGCCTCCGCACGCCAACGCAAAGGACCTATTGAAATTGCAGAGGCAGGAAAAGGCATGGACGTCTTGGTCTGTCTAAGACCAACAAACTCCAGACAATGCACGTTTCTTAAAAAAGGGCTTCCTGCGCTCACACACACACACACACACACACACACACACACACACACACCTCCCTCGCAGGAAATGTAACCCAAACTGCAGAAACGCCAGAGTAGTCATTTCGCGGTATAAACAGCAGCTGCAGGAAATGAGAGACTTTAAGTGGCCTGCGGTAAAATAAGATAGTGCTGCTAGCATCATGAACACTACGACAAGGACCTGAAGGTTGTAAAGGTACGGGTTTTTATTACTCGATAAAGCGAACCACGAGACAAGGTACTGCCGTGTTCCAATTCAAAGACGTTCGCGTTGTTACTTCCCAGTCGAAGCACGGAAAATAATCGCGAAAAATTTCTTCTTGGGCAAGCGTTATGGATTGCTGTTAACATCAGTAGTTTTACTGTCGATAAGGAGTAAGGATGACGTTGCAGAAGGAAAATATTGCGGAATAGGTGCGAATTACACGAGTGGCACAATGAGGAGCGAAGTGGGATTACAGTATGCAGAACCAAAATGCACACAATAAATATTCGAATGGGACCTTGATATCTGAGGTCATCAGTCCCCTAGAACTGAGGGCTACTTAAATCTAACTAACCTAAGGACATCAGACACATCCATGCCCGAGGCAGGATTCGAACCTGCGACCGTAGCGGTCGCGCGGTGTCAAAATGAAGCGCCTAGAACCAATGGGCCACAGCGGCCGGCAATAAATATTCCATTGACGATATGATAAATGTGTGATTAGGCAGGGAATTCTGCGATATCGCGAAGGCTACAAAGAAGCACCAATTCCTTGAAAACTACACAGTTTTTGTTGCACAGAACGAGACGTCAAGACCTGCAAGGAAATTGTATGAATATTTCGTCTCTAGAATTTGATTTTGAAAGGTGCCAGACTAGAAGTGTCATCATGTGCGACTGACGCTGCATATTTAAAAGCAAAATACGCTGGATTATTACGATAACATGAGGCGCAAGAATTAAAATGGCCAGTGTTTCAGTAGCCTGCGACTAACGGCAGCGTTTGAGAAATGTTATCAAACGAAAGTGCCAGTTATCGTTTAATTGTTGTGCCATCCTGCGTAATGTCACATAGACTTGTAGCGCTCTTCTTGAGAGAATAATGGAATGTAGAGTGCTTCGCCCATTCCTGCACAGGCAGCACAGTAAGGGTAGTGGTGGGAGCTGCAGTTAGACACACAAAACCTTTGTACAAACACAGACTTTGTGGGACATGCGAGATGCAGTTAGCAAGTCTGTAAAAGACAGCATTAACAGATTGTGTCTGAGAGACCGAAAATTCGACGAATACAGACGTTTAAAGTACATTGTCTCTCACTAGAATTGTGAAAAAGAAAGTAGAAACAAAGGATGAACCAAGATAAAAGAAGCCCGACCCTGCGTTGCAAGAAGAAAATCTCATAAAACAAAAAGCGAGAAAAATGTATCATAGTGGGCAACGTCACTAACTGCGACATTGACAGCGTAAAAAAAAAAGTGCCACCTGAAAATTGTGTGTCAGTCCCCTGAAAAACTGTTGACAATGTTATCTAAAGCCAAAATTTTATTCGTCTTACTTAGTTTGTTTCCTAAGTAGCGTAGTCTTGGGAAGCACTTGTAACTGTTTCCCTCTCCTTCTCTAGTCTCTTAATTGTGTAGTGGGAATAGCTGATAGTTCCTGCAAACCTCTCAAGCTCTGTTTTAAATGACATTTTGGCATCCTCGTTTGCCTCTTTCAACGTAAGTTTAGTGGTGTTGCATACAGTTGCACGTGGCTGATTATGGAAAAACTTTCGTTGCACCGAAGATGTGTGAATACCAATCTTGTATAACAACTAGGACGCTCGATAAAGTCAACATCGGCTCGAGAAAGTGATGGACTCGCTGAGCAGGTGTACCGTTATTTTTCACTATCAGATGGCTGGGGACGTGGAGGGAGGGGGTAGATGGTGGCGGCACCGCACACATTATTACGTAGGGACATCAGAAAGGAAGTTACAGATGTCGTCCCACGCAAAGACCATTGTGCAACGAAGATAGTTCATTGTCAAAAGATAGTACATGTTGCGAGTTTCCTCTAGATACAGTTTTACTGTGTGTACTTGTAACAGGTGCATGACAATGTGTGATCGAAACTGTACGGCAACTGGAAACTTGCTTCAAAGATGGAAGTACACGTGACTTCAGGATTCTTGGGGGCAAAACTCCTAAATTGCACACTGATTCGCTGTGCAATTCTGGCAGTATATGAACCAAATTGAATGTCGTGCTCAACGGTAGTGGAATGATAACAATTTTCGACCAAGGCGGCACTGACGTGGGTGTTTCTCTTCCTGAAAGTACATCGGAGAGACGGGGCGTTTGTAAGTCGACTTCCCAACGACGAGAACGTGCACGCAGTGGTTCGCGACCAAGGAGCGGGTGGAACTTCCTGACAGTTTAAAACGGTGTGCCAGACCCGGAGTCGTACCCGGGACTTTTGGCTTTCGAGGCCAACTGCGCTAGAAACTGACCTATCCGAGCACGAATCACGACCCGTCCTCACATCTTTACTTCATCTCCTACCTTTCAAACTTAATACTCCCGCAACGTTTGTAGTACAAGATGAAGTACTGGCGGAACTAAAGCTGTGAGGATGAACTCTGAGTCGTGTTCGCGTACCTCGGTTGGTAGAGCACTTGCCCGCAAAAGACGAAGGTCCGGGTTCGAGTCCCGGCACACAGTCCTAGTGTGTCAGGAAGTTTTATATCAGCGCACACACTGCTGCAGAGTGGAAAATTCACTCTTGGAAAGAACGAACTCTGTCGTCGACGAATTGAATGACTGTTAGGAGGTTTCGATTGTTGTTTACAGAAACTTGGTGACTATATTGGAAAATAGCGTCATGTATCCGTGGCACAAGTGAGCATTAGCGTAATGGGGCATTTACAAGTTACTTGGCCTACCATAACATTGTTGAACCTACTTTTTGAAATGCCCCCCCGCATTAGCAACTGAGGATCGAAAAGTTGCATAAAGAAAATGTGCTTTCACGAACCACGTCACGTACCAGAAAACAGGAACTGTAGTGACGTGAGCCCGAGGACGCGCGCGACACCTCTCTCTCTGTGGCTGTCTGCGGGCGGGCGTGGCGATTGTACGCACGTCGCTGCTCGCTATCAGCTGCCCGAACAGAGGCGCTCTGTTCCGGTGCGTGGTCCCTCTCAGACACGCAGCAACTAACGCCCGCGTCATGGGTGGCAGAAGGAAAGACTTAGACATAAACTGTCTTCTCAGCTACTGCACCGCCAGTTCGCAAATAATGTAAAGCTCGAGTAATTTGTGCTACAATCTATTCTACTATACATTGACAAGACGGAGTTTAACGCTGATAACAAACATCACGAAAAGTTCTTGACCGATTTATTTCAGATTCCCACATGAAACGCTAATAAACATTTATATCGATATAGGGTATTACATTCAGTAAGTAATAGAACAATTTTTCTCGGCTAATTTTGGTTGAAAAATGTGTAATCTGTTGTGGGACATCGTGGGTTATTCCCACTCCAGTCCCTATAGTTTAAAGTTTCGAAAGGTGGTGCCACTATACGTACCCTTCAAAATGACGTCTGTAACGGAGTTGCGTAGCAAGCAGAGAGCTTTCATGAGTTTCTTTTGGCGGAAAACCGGAGCATCGCAGATATTCATAGGCGGTTGCAGAATCTCTACGGAGGCCTGGCACGGACAAAAGCACGGTAAGTCGTTGGGGGCTTCTGTCATCATCGCAACAAGGTCGGCCGCACGCAATTGTGACTCATGCAGTGTTCCAACATGCGGACACTCTCATTTGAGGTGGTCGACGGATCACACACACATCTCTGCACTAGTGGACGTCTCTGTTGGTAGTGCTGGCACACTCGTCCACCGGTTGGGGTACTAAAAAAGATGTGTGCCCATTGTTCTCTTCCTCATCCATCCTACAGCCCGGATCTCCCACCATCCATCCGACTTCCATCTGTTTAGTCCAATGAAAGATGAATTCCGCGAGAAGCAGTACGTGGACGATGGGGAGCAAGAAGTCGGCTCCAACGTCGACCTGTAGACTTGTACCACGCGGGCGTACAGCCCCTCCCAGTAACATGGCTAAAGCCGTCGCATAGGAGACTATGTTGAAAAATAGGCTTTTGTAGACAAGGTGGCCCGAGTGGCCTAGTGGTTCTAGGCGCTACAGTCTGGAACCCCACGACTTCTACGGTCGCAGATTCGAATCCTGCCTCGGACATGGGTGTGTGTGGTGTCCGTAGGTTAGTTAGGTTTAAGTAGTTCTAAGTTTTAGGGGACTGATGACCTCAGCAGTTAAGTCCCATAGTGCTTAGAGCCATTTAAACCTCTTTTTTTTAGCCAAAAGATTAGGAAATAATATGATATATTGGAATCCGAAATGAAACCAACCTGCTTACTGTTGCATTACCTATTGAGTGGCCCTCGTGTCTTTTTAAACAACAATATACAGATTACCAATTTACTTCAAATATTTAATGAAAACTCTAATTAAAAACAGTAATGTAGAGCCACCACGAGAAAAAAAAATTCTGAACTATGCTGTCTTCCTCGCAGTCAGTCCTCACTAAGATATCGGGGCATTGAAACCATTAGAGAAGCTGTTTCTCCCAAACGTAAATTTGTAAACAAAAAGTGTATTGATAAAAATGTCATATTTTTGTTTCCTTACTTGCAGGTAGTTTTAACTGAAATCTGGAAAACTGCATTTATTACTTTATCTTTTGATTAGACTACAGCTACGGAATCTCAATCGTCAGAAATTTTGTAATCCTACCCTTTCGTAGATTAAAACCATGCGAAATACTGTCATTGGAGCTACTATCTTCAAAGATCAAATGTTCAACGTTTAAATGTGTCTGAATTCCTAAGGGACCAAACTGCTGAGGTCACTGGTCCCTAAACAAACACACTACTTAAACTAACCTAAGTTACGAACAACACGCACACAGATGTCCGAGGGAGGACTCGAACCACCGTCGGGAAGGGCCGCGTGATCCGTGCCATGGTCCCTCACAGATCCAGCACATGGACAGGTCTCTCTCATATCCGTATACCAATGATCCCTATCAATTTACCCATTCATTTTAAGCGACTTCAATTCCTAATGAAGTTTCCGTTTACAATGTCAATAAACAAGGCTCAGTGTCAGAGAAGGTAGGGCCGCGCGGGGGTAGCCGCCCGATCTATTACGTCTTTGTCACGGTCCGTGAGGCTTCCCCCGTCGGAGGTTCGAGTCCTCCCTCGGACATGGGTTTTTAGCATAAGTTAAAGTTAGATTACGTAGTGTGTAAGCTTAGGAACGGATGACCTCAGCAGTTTGGTCCCATAAGATCTTACCCAAAATTTCCAAAAGATAAGGTGGAAGAGGGGGGCGGTGATAAATTTACAAGGAGGTGATGGACAGAGGGGCTGAGGGGTGATGGGCAGAGAGAAGGGAGACGAGCAGTTGCACAGAGAGCCGGGGAAGGACGAGATAAGGGCTTACATTAAATTTCCATACATATTCAACAATTTTAAATCGTTGTCGTGTTCGCTAATATGTGATGAAATTACTGCACACTCCCCGAAGCTCTGCGGCAGGACTACTAGACGAGGCGTTGCTCGTGCCGTAGCCTACGAAGCTCGATTATCCCAGCAACGTGGTGAGACCGACGCCTAGCCTATTTGGAGCCTACCAAACGATTTAGTCAGTAATTAATATCAAAGTCTTTGTTTATAGAAGCTACCTCCGGGAAGTGACTGTAGTCGGAACTGGCAGCCGGGCGCGGATGTGATAACTAGAAACCACGCGGGGAATTCCTGCGTCGTGGTGAGTGTACGCGGCCGATGCGTGCAAGTTACTGGAAGGCTGCCGATTGAGTAGAAGCCAGGAAGTACGAACTATTTTCCTCATCTTTTCTGCAGCTGTACTAAGTACATACGTATAACGAAGGCTGTTCTAGTACTACACGACTTAAGCTTTCTGTAGAAATCGAGGTTCAATGTTTTACGAATCTGTTGTTTATCTTCCCTCTTCGGCACTAACTATTGCTCACTTATACAATCACAACCCGACAGTTTCCTATTCATCCAACTTACCAAATTATTTTTTGCATGCATGAGGCATCGAACTCCCGCCTTCCCTTGTCCTGGAGGTTGGAAGTCGCCCCCGGGCTGTCTACCGAGCAAATTAGCACAGTTGTTAGCACAATGGACTACAATTCGGCCATACAGATTTGGGTTTTCCGTGGTTTTCGTAAATCGCTCCAATCAAATGCCGGGTTGGTTCCTCTGACTGTGCGCGGCCTATTTTCTTCGTCATTCTTGAAACATTCAGAGTTTGCGTTCCTTGTTTAATAACCACGATGTCGACGGGACCTTGAATCCCAATCATCTTTTTTTTCCCCGGGGCGCTCTTTGCTGGGACCTTCGCCTAACCCCCTTACAATGTGCTCCCCATGTTTTCCTGCGAACCGCTACCCCATAATTCCTGGTTAGTACCCAGACCACGAATTAGTTCCTATCTGTGTCAATGTGTCAGTCGCGAGCATGCCTTTCCAGCGCCTGTCCCTTTTACTTTTTGAGGAGTAGCAAGGTGGTACCGGCATTTACACTGACGGCTCTAAAACCATGGCTAGGATGAGATAGGCTTTTAAATCTCCCACCAGACAGGAACAACGTTTGTGCCGGGAACGTATACTGTTTTTAAGGCGTTTGAAGCTACAGATACCGCTGACGGGAATTCCCCATCGTTCTATAAGGGAGAGATTGGTACCTGGAGATGTTTTGGCGTTAAGGAGTGAGTCAATCGACCGGGACCAAGCTTACAGGGCAGATCCCGAGTGCCTTCCCCGTCTCCGTATCACGTATAAAAGTGAGAGAGTTTACTGATTGTCGCAGCAAAGTTGAAACACGAGTAGCGTGCGTATGTGGATGAAAAAAGTTAGAATTTTGAAGCTCAAAATTATGTTTCTTATCCCGGACATAAGTCAAAACAAGGCTCCGGATGTAGACAAGATTCCGTTAGAACTACTGAAAGCCTTGGGAGAGGCAGCCCTAACAATACTCTCCCATCTGGTGAGCAAGATCTATGAGACAGGCGAAATACCCTAAGAGGAATATAATAATTCTAATCCCAAAGAAAGCAGGTGCTGACAAGTGTGAAAATTACCCAACTATCGGTTTAAGAAGTCACAGTTGCAAAATAGTAACACGAATGGAAAAACTGGTAGAAGCCGACCTCGAGGAAGGTCAGTTCGGATTTCGTAGAACTGTAGGAACACGCAAGGCAATACTGACCTTACGACTTACATTAGAAGATAGGTTAAGGAGAGGCAATACGTTTATAGCATTTGTAGACTCAGAGAACGCTTTGACAGTGTTAACTGGAGAGAGCAAAAGGCTGTGTATAATTTGTACGGAAACCAGATGGCAGTTATAAGAGTCGAGGGGCACCAAACGGAAACAGTGGTTGAGAAGAGAGTGAGACAAGATTGCAGCCTATCCTCGATGTTATTCAATCTGTATACTGAGCAAGCAGTAGAGGAAACGAAAGAAAAAATTGGAGTATCCATTAAAATCTATGGAGAAGAAATAAGAACTTTGAGGTTTACCGATGACTTTCTAATTCTGTCAGAGACAGCAGAGAACGTGGAAGAGCAGCTGAATGGACTGTGTCTTGAAAGAACGGTACAAGGTGAACATCAACAAAATCAAAACGAAGATAATGGAATGTAGTCGAAAGAAAATAGGTGATGCTGAGGAAATTAGACTAGGGAATGAGAAACTTAAAGTAGTAGATAAGTTTTAATATTTGGGCAGCAAAATAACTGATGATGATGGAAGTAGAGGATATAAAACGTAGACCGACTATGACAAGGAAAGCGTTTCAGAAGAAGAGATATTTGTTGCCATCAAATATAGATTTAAGTGTCAGGTAGTACATTCTTGAAAGTATGCGTATGGAGTGTCGCCATGTAGTGAAGTGAACAATGGACGATAAACAGTTTAGACGAGAAGAAAATAGGAGCTTTTGAAATGTGGTGCTACAGAAGAAGGCTGAAGATTGCATGGGTTGATCAAGTAAATAATGAGTAGGTACTGAGTAGAATTGTGGAGTAGAGAAATTTGTGGCACAACTTGACTAGAAGAAGAGACCGGTTGATAGGACAAATTCTGAGGCATCAAGTGGTCGTCAGTTTAGTACTGAAGGTAAGCGTGGAGACTAAAAATCGTAGAGAGAGACCAAGGAGATTCAGAAGGATTTAGGTTGCAATAGTTACGCTGAGATGAAGAGGCTTGCACAGGATATAGTAGCATGGAGAGGTGCATCAAAGCAGTCTTTGGAATGAAGACCGCAACATCATCATCTGGGAGAATTATTACGTATTGAAAAGGCGATCGTACTGCAATGAACCGGCTGCAGAGTCTCGCAGATGGTAGCCCACATAGAGGTGGAATGCCTCCCCCCTCCCCCCCCCCCCCCCCCCCCCACAGCTCGCTCTCTATGCTAAGCATGGTCTTCTGGAGTACTTGTCTGTAATTCTGGCGGACAACTCATCGGCTTAGTTTTCCCGAGCAAACGGGGTTTACTCTCAGATATACTGTTATCAAGCTGCCCATATCGATTTCGTTTTGTGTACATCGTAATGTTATATCTGGCATTCAAAACCAATGCTCGAGGTTCTCATATTCTCTCGCTCGCTGCAAACTATTAGTCCTGCAGAAAAAATTAACACATCTTTTGTGGAAAATATACAGTAGCTACATTTTGTACTGGAATACATTTTCTCAAGATACCGTTGTTTTTGAGATATTCCAGAGAAACGCAAGCCCGCACCCCCACACTCATACCTACCACTGAACAAAAATTTGTGACTGCGTGAATTATTTCCCACATTCGACCTCTCGTGGTCCTCAGTGACTGGCCTTACTAACCCACCGGTTTAGTCGAGCGCTTGTAAATTATAAAACTGACCGTTCTGTAAATTTGACCTAAAATGTGTGATTTTTATCAGTATACAATAAATAGTCGTATCGTTGTATTCGTCAGGGCTTCTGACTACGAAACTACCGTGCTTGTAAAGGCTATGTTTGGATGGAACTGTCAACGTAATTTAGCTTAACATGTACAAAAGTCGTTTTTCGTTTATTATCCGCACGGGAATGTTTAATAATATATTGCGGGGAAAAAGTAAGTACACCTGGAAAGACGATATCTAATGCGATAACAGCATGCACCACCTGCGGGATAGATGCATTGGTAATGGTCTCAACGTCTTCCGCCACCAGATAGCGTAGTGGCATAGCTATCATTTAATAAGAAAGGCTCAAGGGTCAGTTTGGTGAAAACGTCTGAAGCTAGAAGGGAACATGCCACAGAGCCGCTCTTGTGCTTCCTACAGCCAACTGCGGGATTTCGAAAATGTCAAATTCTGGCCTTCGGAGTAGTGAGAAGGTCCTTTCGGAGAACTGCCACGCAAGTTGGACGTGCTGCGTCAGTTGTGCAACGATGTTGATATCAGCATGTCACACTCGTAGAAAAGGCTCTGGATGTCCACATGCACAGACGTCCGCCATGATCGTCGTATTCTAAGGACAGCAGAAGCAGATTGTAAAGTCACCACAGCACGGAAAGAGGGCTCGTGATCTAGACATATTAACACGAAGTGGTGCGAACAAAGAGAACATGTAAATCTCGCGCGGTGTTTTTAAAGGCAAGATATGACGTAGCAGGTTGCATAAAAAGACATTGCTACGGACAGAATCACCCTTTATATGCTTTTAAAGTACTTTCGGGACGAAGCCAGGGTGATGCCACATGCTAGGGCTGAGGAGCCCCCTTTGCCAGATGCCTCGGCCATCCCACTTTCACTCTCTATTAACTGCTTTTAGAGCCGGCGAATCCTTTTTTCAGCCGTAGTCAATTTTCGATTCAGGGGTAGCACTGTAATGAATAGTAGGTTATAATCTTTTATTTCACACTTTGACTATAAATGTTGGGAGGGGGGGGGGCTGGGGGATTGACAGCCCGTCGCCTGCAGAGCTCTGCCGGATGGTCGCCTAGCACCACTCGCGCCTAACTGATGTCCACAATGTTTGTAACTTTTTCACTTTTAGTATTATGAGTCTTTTCCGACTTCTTGTCTTTTCCGACTTCTTGTCTTTTCCGACTTCTTGTCTTTTCCGGCTTCTTGTCTTTTCCGGCTTCTTGTCTTTTCCGGCTTCTTGTCTTTTCCGGCTTCTTGTCTTTTCCGGCTTCTTGTCTTTTCCGGCTTCTTGTCTTTTCCGGCTTCTTGTCTTTTCCGGCTTCTTGTCTTTTCCGGCTTCTTGTCTTTTCCGGCTTCTTGTCTTTTCCGGCTTCTTGTCTTTTCCGGCTTCTTGTCTTTTCCGGCTTCTTGTCTATACCAGTTACACAACCTCATTAAAATTACACCAGGGACTGGGTGTTTGTGTTGTCCTCATCATTTCATAATCATCATCATTCGTGACAGCGGCTAGATTGGACTGTGAGGAGAATTGGACTGTGAGGAGAATTGGACTGTGAGGGGAGTCGGGCTGTGAGGGGAGTCGGGCTGTGAGGGGAGTCGGGCTGTGAGGGGAGCCGGGCTGTGAGGGGAGTCGGGCTGTGAAGGGAGCCGGGCTGTGTACAGGCGCTGATGACCGCGCAGTTGAGTGCCCCCACAAACCAAACATCATCATTATTAAAATTACATGGTTGTATTTGCAGTTGACAGTGGGACCTCTAGCGGCACTAAATGTCAACACGTTCTCTAGTAACTGTCGCTGCGCGTCAGTTCAGCGGCGATTTTGTATCACTGATGTACTCTGTGACTTGTAATGTTGGACGGATGCCCTTGGCGAAATATAATGTAAATACTGGTTTTAACTTCGACATGCGAATGTTTTTACATCCACTATCCAGCTAAGTAAGACATAGAATACATGTATAGTTCTAATTGGACACTTGTATTAATCTTTTTCGATGTATGTGTTTTCAAAAGGCACAGAAACTCACTGAATAACTGCGAAATAGCCGTAGAAAACGAAATTTTATCGACAGTGATATATAACACGAACGTCACAGTTTCTATAAACACAATAAAATTATGAAACGATTGCCAAATACTGTAAATGAAAACAGAATTGAAGACTTAAAAGTGTATTCGTAAAATACAAACTTTAAACATGTACACAACACACTTGGCAGCAATAAAAACTTAACGTACTCTGTAAGATATTGTTTTGTTCGCAAGTAAAACATTCCAGAAGAAAATGTAATAAATTTCTGTTATTATTATTATTATTATTATTATTATTATTATTACTTTTATGACAAACACACTCCCATAGACATAGTTCGTCTTCGATACCAGAGCTCGATAAGACAGCATTGCTCGAAATACTAGCTGAACTTGCTTGCCAAATCGCTCATGGGTGGTGGGGTCGAAGCGACTGACAGTTTGCAGACGAATTCGCTGTCGTTAAGCCAGCGATCTTTCGCCAGTGTTTGGTGGCCTTTTCTCAACACTAACCCTCGCACAGCTTAGTGACGTAAGTAGCAGGTAAATTTCGTAAGTGCCTGTCACGTAACAGAAAGCAAGTCAATATCCACACAAGAAAACGCATTCGACGCAAAACAAATTGCTGCTGATAGAGGCCGAAGACTGCAATCACAAATATGACTTTACTAAAAGGCTTCTGCATCTTGGCACTTCAGATCTCACATTGCGCACTGACTAAGTGATACCAAGAAGAAAGAAAGGCTGAGTATGTTAGCTTGCTGTGGAGAACACTCCGGTGTTTTAATTGTATAATGTAAACTGAAGTCGTGTCTTGCTGACATCAGGAGGATAGATTATCACAACAGGAACAAACTTGATACATCATTAAAAGAAATACGTTATACGTAAAGAGCGTACTGTAGGGCGCAGACAACAGTGGAGAAAATTAAAAAGAAAATTAGAAACTATGCTTTCTCGGTACTCCCGAGAAAGACACGACATTGATACCTTGAAGAGAAGTGGTGCTGAGAATTGGGGATGTTTCTATGTAGCTAAAGTACAGGGTGACCCAAAAGCTGATCAACATATTAAAATTCAATATTTCACGGAATAATGTAGGTAGATGGGTAAAACTGACACACATGCCCGAAATAACAAGGCGTTCCATTCAAATCAAAATAAAAGCACAAAATTACCGACATATAACGCTTCACATAATATGAAAGCAATAATTTGCATAATAATTGATTTTTAAGTAAAATTATGTTCTTTATACACTGAAGAGCCAAAGAAACTGGTACATCTGCCTAATATCGTGTAGGGCCCCCGCGAACACGCAGAACTGCCGCAACTCGACTTCTCATGGACTCGACTAATGTCTGAAGTGGAGCTGGAGGGAACTGACACCATGAATGTTGCAGGACTGTCCATAAATGCATAAGGATACGGAAGGGTGGAGACCTCTTCTGAGCAGCACGTTGCAAGGCATCCCAGATATGCTCAATAATGTTCGTGCATGGGGAGTTCGGTGGCCAGCGGAAATGTTTAAACTAAGAAGGGCGTTTCTGGAGCAACTCTGCAGCAATTCCTTGTGGGGTATTGCATTGCCCTGCTGGAATTGCCCAAGTCCCTCGGAACGCACATTGGATATGAATGGATGCAGGTGGTCAGACAGGATGCTTACACCCATATCACTCCAACTGCACACACCCTACATCATTACAGAGCCTCCACCAGCTAGAACATCCCCTGCTGACATGCACGTTGCATGGATTCATGAGATTGTCTCCATAATCGTACACGTCCATCCACTCGATACAATTTGAAACGAGACTCGTCCGACCAGGCACCATGTATCCAGTAATCAACAGTCCAATGTCGGTATTGACGGGCCCAGGAGAGGGGTAAAGAGTTGTCGTGCAGTCATCAAGGGTACACGCGTGGGCCTTCGGGTGCCAAAGTCCATATCGATTATGTTCGTTGAATGGTTCGCACGCTGACACCTCATGATGGTCCAGTATTGAAATTTGCAGCAGTTTGGGTTGCACTTCTGTCACGTTGAACGATTCTCTTCAGTCGCCATTGGTCCAGTTCTTCCAGCGATGTCGGGGATTTGATGTTTTTCCGGATTCCTGATATTCACGGTACACTCGTGAAATGTTCGTGCGGGAAAATCCCCACTTCATCGCTACCTCTGAGGTTCTCTGTCCCATCGCTGGAGCGTCGACTATTACACCATGTTCAAACTCACTCATCTTGATAACCTGCCATTGTAGCAGTAGTAACTGCGCCGGACACTTGTCTTATGTATGCGTTGCCGACCGCAGGGCCGCATTATGCCTGTTTACATATCTCTGTATTTGAATATGCATGCCTGTTCGTTTCTTTGGCGCTTCAGTCTAAAGAAATGCTGAACATTCGACTGCCATTCATCAGCAAAACCTGAAGTTGCGGGACAATGTTGTAAGCACTGTACTGCATATCAGTAGATATCGTCAGAAATTGCCAATGGATATTGTCTTGTAGCATCTCTAATGATGTCGGACGATCGCGGTAGACTTCAGACATCAGGTCAATTCACGACTGAGGTCTGGGGACCTGGGAGGCCAAGTATGACGGAAGTGGCGGCTCAGCACGCGATCCTCACCAAACTATGTGCGCAACAGCTCTTTCACAGGTGTAGCAATACAGAGTCGAGCGTCATGCTGCATAAAAGTTGTACCTTCCAGCAGGTGCTCATGAGATTCTGTAACATACCGGCATGTGTCGTACCTGTCACACTGACAGTGTTGCCGTCCAGCGCTATCTGTTGGCCCGTCTTTTCCAGTGCTTTTCGGTTTCAGTAAAACCCCTATGTAATTTCAGGCAAGTGTATCAAGTTTTACATCCCTAGCTAAATTATTCCTTGAATCAGTTCAGTTTCAAATGTTAACGGACTTTCGGGTCACCCTGTATAGTTTTGTACAGGCTTCGAGTCACCAGTGGCGTGGAATCTTACTATACTTATCTGATCACAGTAGACCGCTTCGCAAATTTGTCGCTAAGATGCAGTAGGAATCGATAATTATCTTTATTCATGTTCCGCCGATTTCTAAACGACCATTCACCCTCTAAAAGAAGTTATTTTGGAAGAAATGTCAAGCTTCTCCCCTCACACAACGTGCTCATAAATTTCTTTCACCAATAATGACCGTTTTCTTTTTTCGAGTTGTTCACTATCGCGGCATATGATGTAGTGGCCGCAGGAAAATTAAGAATTGACGATTTTGCTTTTAGCACTCGACTACATGATAGCTCGTCTGTGTGCGTGCGGTACTGACGTGCGCTTTGTGGCCCGTCCAACCACACGCGACTATTCCCTTTCGCTTTAGCGCACTCTTTTTTTTGTATCGTTTTAGGAACATGCAGAAGGACACTTAACCGCCTGGTAATGGCACATGTCTGTTCTGTCGCACTCGGCGAGTGCTCGTCCGCTGCTGCAAAGGGTTAATAATTAAATCGGGGCATCAGAGGATGGAGGTCTGTGGCGTCATCCGTACGTTTGGGAGAGATTACTCGCCAATACGGGGCCCATCGGGAGACAGTAGACAGAAACGTTTGAAGTAAGGGTAATGGGGGGGAGTTCGGTGGCAAATGTGAAGCATGGCGGCCGAGAGGAGCCGAGCCGCGTGCAAAGCGAGCGGCCGGGAACGAAATTGACGCCGTGTTGCAGTAGCGGGCCTCTGTAGCCGGTTGACAAGTACCAGGTGTAGAAGTATGAAATCGGAGTTTGGCTGCAATCATTGCACGTCTGGTGTTTGAAACTGATAAACAATAGTTTATTCAAAATTATCTCCATTACTGTTTACATATTTCTCCCACCTCTCCTGCAGGCTGTGAATGTCACGCCAAAAAAACAGTTATTCGTTTGAAGCGAACCAGTCAGCGACCCATTTTCGGACATTTTCATACGAAATGAAGCGTAGTTTGGCGAAAGCGTGTCCCAATTATGCAAATAAATGATGATCTGATGGAGCCAGGTCTGGAGAATAAGTCACATGTCCTAATGTATCCCAACTGAACGCCTCGATCGTTTCCCTGGTCCATTTTGCTACATGGGATAGGACGTTACCTTGGAGCAATACGACTTTGTGTTGCCTTTTTCCATATTCCGATCGTTTTTCACGTAGCACTCGATTTAAATCGATCATTTGCTGTTGGTAGCGATCAATGTTAACGGTTTCCACCAGGTTTTAGCAGCTCAAAATAGATGACGCCCTTCTGATCCCACCAGACACAGAGCATTGGTGGGTTTCGCTTTCTACAGCGATTTGGTCTTGCAGTAGATGTCGATCGTTTGCCTGGATTCATCCATGATTTACGGCGCTGAGGATTCTCAAAATATATCCATTTTTTATGACCTGTCAGTATTTGATGGAAAACGACTTTCTTTTGTATTTGACGAACAGCATTTCACAAGTGGTATTCCTATTTGCTTGCCGCCTTTCATTCAGTTCATGCCGAACCCATTTTCTCACTTTCTGCACTTTTACCATAGCTTTCAACTGAAGAGAAACGCCTTTCTGCGTCACATTCAATTATACCGCGAGTTCCTTTTGAATTTGAATATCATCTTCATCCAATAAGACCTGCGCTTCCTTGTCTTGGAACTTTTCTGAGGTTTCCCGCGCTCGTTGCTTCTCACGTAAAACTCAATACTTTTGAAATTTTTGAAACACTTGGAACTGTGTGTTTTCCCAAGAGCCCTTTTGCCGAAAGCTTCGACAAGCATTCGATGCGAATGTGCAACAGTTTTCTTCAAATAACAACAGAAAACCAATGCTGTCCGCAAATCGTATTTCGTAGGCACAAAACTCGAAATGTTTACAGTTTTGAAACAGATACTGATGTATGGAACTCGGGTTACTGTGCGTTGACATTCGTCGCCGGCCGTTACAGGAAAGAGATTGCGCTGCAGACGCGGTCTCACGAGCCCTACACTGGCAGCTAACACCACCTATATGTAAAATCCGGTTTCATACTTCTACACCTGGTGATCTGATACGCCCGTGTACTAAACGCGACGGTCTAAGAGCATGTATATCTACGGAGTGAGCGTTGTGTACTGAGCATGTTCTCAACATGTAACTGATGTCCTCTACGTTTTTAGCCAGTAATGTCATTTTGGGACGACACTGCTTGTCTACAATTTGCGGCAATAGCAAAACTTGAGTGTTACATGTATTCACCATGTTCTATATACGTCTATGCACGTTTTAGTAACAGCTATGGTGCAGTACTATCGTTGCTACGGATGTAAAGAGATGTACGTGAAAGGCGCACTAGTTACTTTCCATAGTTACGTACAACAAATGCATAATCGGAAATGTCATATTGATATGAGGCACTTTATATGTAGAAAAATATCGAGATACGGTATAAAGTAGAGATTTTCTGCGATTTTATGGGCATTTGTTTACGAATCCAGTGCTAGATAAATTTGCAAATGTGACTGAGTAAACGGCCAGTCATTGTACAGATAGTGGTGCTTCCTTTCTATACAGATCAAATTTATACATGACACACTGATTAATTTCCTCGGGTTCATGTAGAATGTCAGACCCTTGTGTATAGCTCAGTATTTCTGCATGACACAGTTTCCTACACAGTGTCATTTTAAAGTAATTAATTTGAAAAAAATCGACGATATGAATCAGTGTAATAGAAACCTAAAGTAAGTCTTCCGATATTGTTTCCTTTAAAGTAGACGTATTTAGGGAGGCTAAACTGCGCATACGCAACGGATCTGTGACGCGACAGTCAAATGATGCCGGCCGGACAGATTCCGCCTGTGTGCCAGCACCGTGGCAGTGATGTCTGTCTTACTAGTTGTCAAGTCGCCTGCGAGGTTCGGTCGGTGAAAAGGTTCCTTAATGTCAGGTCTACGGGCAGTACATCTTAAACAAGTGGTGGTCGCTGGTGTCCATGATGGAGAGCGCAGTGAGCGACCGTTCCTCAATGATCACCTGTTTGAGCTGCTTCGGCAGGGCATGCTGAAGAACGGCCGCTTCGCCATTTTGGAGCTCAGCATTCATTTTCTCCGCGGATATCGCGATCCTTGTTGCGTGAAATTGTCACTGATCACCTGATGTTCAAGAAATTGTAAGGCAGGTGGATGCCGAACAACGTCTCTGCCGATCTCAGAACGAAACACTTTGGAGCAACATTGACATTTCTGCAACGGAAGCATGATGACGACGACGAGTTACCCGACAGGATCGTCACGGGAGATGAAACGTGGATTTCTCACTTGACCCCGGAAACGACGCAACGGTCAATGCATTGGCGTCACAGTGGATCTCCGTCCAAAACAAAATTCAAACAGATGCTCACCTTGTTTACTGTGACAATTTCATAGTTCCAGATTCGTTGTTTTTTCGTGACACTTCGGCGCCGGCTACAGTGTCATTTTGAAAATTAATTACAACATAGATTCGACAATTTGAATAAGTGAATAGAGAATGTTAAAAAACATTGTTGGCTGTCACTTATTGTCCCGTTAGCAAAAAAAAGCCCTAAAGAAAGTTGAATTTGAGCAATGATACTGTGGCGAAAAAACACTATACCGCTGCTCTTCACGCCTTTAAGCCAACTTCAGTTCCTGGTATGAAGCCGTTAAGATGGCTGTAAAAAGCATAGAGAAAGTTTCACGGCACTTCTGATGGTAATGTCAGCAGCAGCGAAGTAACAACACTCAAAATACGCTAAGCGTTACACGGGCTAAAATGCGCTGCCCCAAACTCACGTGACTTCAGCTGCAGGCGATGCTGCTGGCAAAATTCTCGTTCCGCACATCCGAAAGCTCGCCCTGTAAATGCTTATAATCTAGCGGTGGAGTGCCAGGTTGTGTGTGACAGGCGTAGTCACGAGGCGTTAAGCAGGCAGTGGCAGCGGGCTGGCAGACTGCAGGCCGTGTTATCGATTGCCGGCCAGATAGGTACGGTACGCTACGCTACGGTACGGTAGAGTTTCGCCGCCAGCCGTTATCCGGTGGTCAGCCGATAACACGCGGGCCGGCGTGTATGCCGCTACCAGCACCAGCTGCCGAGGACCTCCCGACGCCTTAGCCGTGGTTTCCCGTCCCACAGGTGCCCTCTTGCTCCTCTACGCGGCGTATCAACGACTGAAGGCCCGCCTCGTCTTCAAGCTGCATACCCGGGGCGGTTCTACATCTATATCTACACTGATGTGACACAAATCATAGAAAGCTCCTAATATAGTGTCGGGTCTCTTTTTGCCGAATATAGTGCAGTAACTCGACGAGGCAGGGACTCAACAAGTCATGGGAGTCCCCTGCAGAAATATTTATCCGTGCTACCCACGTAGCCGTCGGTAATTGCAAAATTGTCGCCGTTGTAGGATTTTATGCACGAACTGACATTTCCATTATATCTCACAAATGTTCGACGGGATTCCTGTGGGGCGGTTTGGGCGGCGAAACCATTCGCTCATATTGTTCAGAATCTTCTGACATGGAGCATTGTGATCCATAAAAATTCTATCGTTATTTGGTAACATGATGTCCATGAATGGCCGCAGATGGTCTCCAAATAGCCGAACATAAACATATCCAGTCAGTGATCGGTTGTGTTGGACCAAAGGACCCAGTCTTTTCCCCGTAAACATAGTTCACACCATTATGGAGCCACCACCAATATGCACAGTGCCGTGTTGACAACTTGTGTCCGTGGCTTCGTGGGGTCTCCGCTAACTCGAACCCTACTATCATTTTTTACCAATTGAAATCAGGGCCCATCTGACCAGGCAACGGTTTTGTAGTCCTGTAGGGTCCAGCCGAAGCCAGGAGAGGTGCTGCAGGTGATGTCCTGCTGTCAGCAAAGACACTCGCATCGGCCGTCTGCTTCCGTAGCCCATAAACGTCAAATTCCGCACTGTCTTACAAGATGCGTTCGTCATACGTCCCACAATAATTTGTGCTGTTATTTCACACAGTGTTCCTTGTCTGTTAGCACTGACAACTCTATTCGAACGTTGCTACTCTCGTTCGTTAAGTGAAGGTCATAGCCCACAGCGTTGTCCGTGGTGAGACGTAATGCTCACGCATGTGGTATCCTCGGCACTCTCTTGACACTGTGGATCTCGGAATACTGGATTCCCTAATAATTTCAGAAATGGAATGTCTCGTGCGTATAGCTCCAACTATCACTTCGCGTTCAAAGTCTGTTAATTCCCGTCGTGCAGTCATAATCACGACGGAAGCATTTTCACATACATCACCTGAGTACAAATGACAGCTCCGGTAATGCACTGCACTTTTATACCTTATGTACACGATACTGCCGCCATGTGTATATATTGATATCGCTATCTCATAGCTTTCGTCACTTCAGTGTATACTCTGCTAACCACTGAAGTGCATGGCAGAGGGTACGTCGATCTATAACAATTATCAGGGCTTTTTCCCGTTCCATTCATGTATGCATCGCGGGTAGAATGATCGTTCTGATTCCTTCTATAATTATCTACTCTTGTCCTCATGATCTCTATGCGAGCGATATTCCTAGCCATCGTTTAAAGCAGGTTGTTGAAACTTCGTTAGTAGGCTTACTCGGGATACTTTCCGTCTGTCTTCAAGAGTGTTGTCACTTCAGTTCTTTCAACATTTCCATGGTCACAGATAAACCTATAACCATTCGTGCTGCACTTCTGTGTATACTTCAGTATCCTCTGCGAGTCCTGTTTGGTACGGATCACACACACTTCAGCGATATTCTAGGGTGCGTCGCATGAGTGATTTGTAAGCAACTCCTTTGTAGACTGACGGCATTTCCCCAATATTATACCAATAAAGGATAAGTCTGCTATCCACTTTACCCACGGCTGAGCCTGTGTCATCGTTCCATTTAATGTCCCTATTAAATGTTACGCCGAGGTATTTTTATGAGTTCACCGATTCTTTGAATAAATGAAAAGTGGTAGATATTGACCTAATTTCTTTTCTGCAGGTGGATGTTGAACAGGGCTGACGCAAAGTGATGGCTACTCACGTTTTTGTAACGAATTTATGTAAATAAAACGTTGACTATCGAGTCACTTTTATGTGGACTACATTAATTCTCAAACTGATAAATTATTTTATGTTTATGTTAATAGTAGTTATCCATAAATTATTTTATGTTTATGTTAATAGTAGTTATCCAACTAAGCAACAAATAGATTCCTTCCACTAGTCAGGTAAAAGTTATATGAGAACATTACTCTGTAAGGAAAATATTTTTAAATCTCACTCCAGAGCTGAATATTAAAAGAAAAAAATAATCATTTCAATGCAGAGTAAGTCCTGACATATTTCGGTTAAATAAGAATCAAATGTGTGTGTATGGTGTTTCTCTACCTTTATGTAATCGTGCTATCTATTAAAACGAAATGAAAGTAAGCAGCTGAACTTTCTAATTCTACAATTTACATTTTTTTGCCCTTTACATCGGAAAAAGTGGGTCAGAAATACGAGAAAATCAAATGGCTCTGAGCACTATGGGACTCAACTGCTGTGGTCATCAGTCCCCTAGAACTTAGAACTACTTAAACCTAATTAACCTAAGGACATCACACACATCCATGGCCGAGGCAGGATTCGAACCTGTGACCGTAGCAGTCGCACGGTTACAAGAAAGTCATGCAATTTCATGTAGACATATTGAACAAAAGGCACTGTTCAGCTGTGTAAGTTTCTGTCCATGGGAAGAATACTCACTAGTAAGCAGTCAATTTTTAGAAAATTTGCCTTGAAAACAGTTGAATATTGATAAACATGGTCAGAGTTTTCATTTGTACAACATAAAGGAAAACAGTGTCGTACAATAGGGAAACATTCCATTAGTAAAGGCATGCGGTGCAGAAATGTGGAACACGTCCTTTAACGAGTACACAGTAAATTCTAACGTGTAACTTTATGGAAGAGTATAGAATTTAGAGTTAAGCCATGAGTGAAATTAGCCCATTCCGACGATGTTTAATTCCACAAATTTCAATTTAAACGCATTTGGGATAACTACGTCAATATTTCAGGCCGAAGGCAGTGGCTGCTCGTAATACTTAGTATGTACTGGTACGTTTTGGCTTCTAGCGTTGCAAACTTTCACCCGCGTCAGGTTTCGTTATTATTTTATGATACGTCTTATATACAAATGCTTGGCCCACAAATCGGGCGCCTGTGTCGCTTGAGCCTTAAACCGGCCCTAAGCGTACCCTTCTTCAGGAGTGCACATGGCCGGCCGGAGTGGCCGAGCGGTTCTAGGCGCTACAGTCTGGAACCAAGCGACCGCTACGGTCGCAGGTTCGAATCCTGCCTCGGGCATGGATGTGAGTGGTGTCCTTAGGTTAGTTAGGTTTAATTAGTTCTAAGTTCTAGGCGTCTGATTACCTCAGAAGTTAAGTCACATAGTACTCAGAACCATTTGAACCATTTGAGTGCACATGATTGCCTTTCAATGTGCGCACCTGGATAATGACCGAGGTGTGAAAGTCGTCCTGCAACTTGAAGCGACATTCCGCATTTTCGCCCAGAGTCTGTATGTGCTCTCACAATGTTCGTGACTTGGCATGTGAAGCTCAGAAATTACGAGCGTGATCAAAGGGTTCAAAATAGATCTTCACACTTACGTTGTATGGTGTTGATCTTCTCTAAGTTGAAAGTGTGTTGTGTATTTCTCAGTGTCCTCTGAAATATAGTGCCGAAGGGGTTTAATCGAGTGGCGTCGGACTGTGACGTGCGGCCCGAATCAAGTATTCGTGCGGTCCGCTCTTGTCCGGCAACAATAGGCGTCTACCAGCCGACTGCGGAGTCCAGCTTAAGAGCTTCTTAACCCTTTGCATCCCCTTGCGTCATACATGACTCATTGTCAGTGTGAAACCAACGTCTGACCCTGGCTTGTAGTGCACTCGAGCGGATTTTCAGTGAACTAACTCAACGAATTTTGAGAGAGCAACGATGCGAGCGGGAACCCGCATTCGGCGCGTTTTTTCCGTGCAAGTGCGACATATCGCAATTCAGACACGTTGTTTTGTGTTGTTCAGATGCTGTACTTCATTCAGTGTAAATAAAATTTTTAGACACGCTACTACACATGTTCTATATCGAAAATATGTCTAAAGTGTGAAAATAGCGCATTATTTGAAACAATGAGAGGCACAAAGGTTGGTGGTTTCACTGCGAAACCACTACGCTGATATGATACCTTTACCATACAAAGCTTCTTTTCTTACATACAGTAAGTTATTAAAATTTTACCTCTATTTAGATGGATAAAAGATACACCTTGGCGGAATTAGATGAGGCTGCTGCCTACAACCTACTTTTTGAGGATATTCTAAACGATTTGTCAGAATCTGAAGAGGATGAAGAGGGTAATCTGGAGGGTATTACTCAGGCCATTGGACAGGAAGCCCTTCTTTAGCAGCTGAGAAAGAAGTTTCTGAAGTTCCATCTGATGTCAGTGAACTTCTTCCTTCTACCCAACATTTTACAGAACCGAAGTGGGTACGTGAGTTCGGTTATAACGATAATGTAAATTTTGTCGAGGAAACTGGGCCTTCATTGACTTTCGATGATCTTTCTTCGCCAGTTTTCCTTGAACTTTATACGAATCAGTCATTGGAGGAAACTGTGTATCAGACAAATCTATATGCCTACCCTACAAATGTAGATGAGATGAAAGTGTTTTTAGGTATTAATTTACTTATGGGTGTAAAAGCACAACCTAGTTTTAGGGATTACTGGCCATCTTTCCCAGCATTGTGGGATGAATATATTGCCCAAAGAATGCCATTGAATAGATTTGTGTGGCTCCTTTCTAATTTACATGTAAACTACAACGAAAAACAACCACAGAGGGGATGAGCAGATTATGACAAACTATATAAACTAAGACCATTGCTAAATTCTCTCTCCTCAACCTACAAAAATTGTTACAAGCCATCTAAGAAACAAAACATTGACGAGTCAATGATGAAGTTCACAGGGCGATCATTTATGAAAAGGTATATGCCACAGAAACCCATAAAAAGTGTGGGTAAGGGCGGACGAAGTGGGATATATTTGCGAGTTTCAAATGTACACAGGGAAAAAAGGAAGCCAGGTAGAAAAGGACCTAGGTGGGGGAGTTGTTACTGATTGGACAAGGTCACTGGTAGGTCAGGGTCATGAAATCTACGTAGACAACTATTTTACATCAGTACCATTGTTCAAAAACCTTCTGTTAGATAAAATATATGCCTATGTCACGATTAAAAGTGCCAGGAAATATTTGCCAAAAGATTTTAAATCTGATAAATGTTATACTCGTGGGGAATCAGAGAGGAGGAACTGGGAGGGAGTAACCTGTACTAAACGGATGGACAAGAAACCTAATCTTCTTCTCAAACTCCCATAATCCAAACCAATGACCCACAGTGAACCGAAGGAAAAAGATGGGTCTCAGGAAGGAATAACATATCTGAAAGTCATACGTGACTTCAATACTTCCATGGATTATGTTGACAAAGCAGAGATGTTCTAATCATCTTATGTATTAGACAAGAAAAGCGAGAAGTAGTGGCACAGAATATTTTTTCATTTCTTGGACGTCACTGTCGTGAATGCCTATACAGGGTGTTACAAAAAGGTACGGTCAAACTTGCAGAAAACATTCCTCACAGACAAATAAAGAAAAGATGCTATGTGGACATGTGTCCGGAAACGCTTAATTTCAATGTTAGAGCTCATTTTAGTTGGCAGATGCCCATTTGATATATGGATTAGCACGGGGCAATAGCCGTGGCGCTGTACGTTTGTATCGAGTTAGATTTCCAGAACGAAGGTGTCCCGACAGGAAAACGTTCGAAGCAATTGATCGGCGTCTTAGGGAGCACGGAACATTCCAGCCTATGAC
The DNA here is from genome assembly GCF_023897955.1 of Schistocerca gregaria. NCBI lineage: Eukaryota > Metazoa > Arthropoda > Insecta > Orthoptera > Acrididae > Schistocerca > Schistocerca gregaria. The sequence continues at coordinate 532,758,879 of NC_064920.1, forward strand.
TCGCGACTGGGGAAGACCTAGGACGACGAGGACACCTGCAATTGGACGAGGCAATTCTTCGTGCAGTTTACGTTAACTCTAATGTCAGCGTCAGGGAAGTTGCTGCCGTACAAGGTAACGTTGACCACGTCACTGTATGGAGAGTGCTACGGGAGAACCAGTTGTATCCGTACCATATACAGTGTGTGCAGGCACTATCGGCAGCTGACTGGCCTCCACGGGTACACTTCTGCGAATGGTTCATCCAACAATGTGTCAATCCTCATTTCAGAGCAAATGTTCTCTTTACGGATGAGGCTTCATTCCAACGTGATCAAATTGTAAATTTTCACATTCAACATGTGTGGGCTGACGAGAATCAGCACGCAATTGTGCAGTCACGTAATCAACGCAGATTTTCTGTGAACGTTTGGGCAGGCATTGTTGGTGATGTCTTGATTGGGCCCAATATTCTTCCACCTACGCTCAATGGAGCACGTTACCATGATTTCATACTGAATACTCTACCTGTGGTGCTAGAACATGTGCCTTTACAAGTAAGATACAACACGTGGTTCCTGCACGATGGAGCTCCTGCACATTTCAGTCGAAGTGTTCGTACGCTTCTCAACAACAGATTCGGACCGATGGATTAGTAGAGGCGTACCAATTCCATGGCCTCCACGCTCTCCTGACCTCAACCCTCTTCACTTCCATTTATGGGGGCATTTGAAAGCCCTTGTCTAAGCAACCCCGGTACCAAATGTAGAGACTCTTCGTGCTCGTATTGTGGACGGCTGTGATACAATACGCCATTCTCCAGGCCTGCATCAGCGCATCAGGGATTCCATGCGACGGAGGGTGGATGCATGTATCCTCGCTAACGGAGGAGATTTTGAACATTTCCTGTAACAAAGTGTTTGAAGTCACGCTGATACGTTCTGTTGCTGTATGTTTCCATTCCATGATTAATGTGATTTGATGAGAAGTAATAAAATGAGCTCTAACATGGAAAGTAAGCGTTTCCGGACACCTGTACACATAACATTTTTTTTTCTTTGTGTGTGAGGAATGTTTCCTGAAAGTTTGGCCGTACCTTTTTGTAACACCCGGTATGATACATAAATTGCACCCAGAACTCGTGCAGACATACGTTGACTGTGGGTATTGTATCCGAGACACAGTCCCTTTCACTGTTAAGAGATGTCACTAAACCCGCCCAAAGCTGTAAACAACCATGCAAGAGCAGCGCCTATTAAACGGAGGGGTCCGACAGCCGATCAGTTCCAGTCACTCCACCAGGAAGAAGGTACACTGCTCGTGTTGTTTGTAATTCAACCATGCCTAGACGGTCAATATCGCGGTTCGATCGCGTCCGCATCGTTACTTTGTGCCAGGAAGGGCTCTCAACAAGGGTAGTGTCCAGGCCTCCCCGAGTGAACCAAAGCGATGTTGCTCGGACATGGAGGAGTTACAGAGTTAGGAACTGTCGATGACATGTCTCTCTCAGGCAGCACAAGGACTACTAATGCAGTGGATGACCACTACCTACGGATTATGGCTCGGAGGAACCCTGAGAGCAGCGACACCATGTTGAAGAATGCTTTTCGTGCAGCAATTTGACGTCGTTTTACGACCCAAACTGTGCACGAAAGGCTGTTTGGTGCGCAACTTCACTCCCGACGCCCATGGCGAGGTCCACCATTGCAAACACGGCATAATGCAGCGCGGTATAGATGGGCCCAACTACATACAGAATGGACCACTCAGGACTAGCATCACGTTCTCTTCGCAGATGAGTGTCGCATATGCTTTTAACCAGACAATCGTCGGAGACGTGTTTGGAGGCAAGCCGGTCAGGCTTAACGCCTTAGACACACTGTCCAGCGAGTGCAGCAAGGTGTAAGTTCCCTGCAGTTTTGGGGTGGCATTATGTGGGGCCGACATACGCCGCTATTGGTCATGGACGGCGACGTAACGGCTGTAGGATACGTGAATGCCAACTCTGACCGATAGTGCAACCATATCAGCAGCATATTTGCGAGGCATTCGTCTTCATGAACGACAATTCGCGCTTCCATCGTGCACATCTAATGAATTACTTCTTTCAGGATAACGACATCGCTCGACTAGAGTGGCCAGCATGTTCTCCAGACATGAACCATATCGAACATGCCTGGGGTAGATTGAAAAGGGCTGGACGACGTGACCCACCAACCACTGTGAGGAATCTACGCCGAATCGCCGTTGAGGAGTGGAACAATCTGGACCAGTAGTGCCTTGATGAACTTGTGGATAGTATGCCACGACGAATGCAGGCATGCATCAGTGCAAGAGGACGTGCTGCTGGGTATTAGAGGTACCGGTGTGTACAGCAGTCTCGACCACCATCTCTGAAGGTCTCGCTGTTTAGTGGTACGACATGCAATGTGTGATTTTCATGAGCAATAAAAAGGGTGGAAATGATGTTTATGTAGATCTCTCTTCCACTTTTCTGTACAGGTTCTGGAACTCTCTGAATCGGAATCGGGATTGAGGTGATGCAAAACTTTCTTTGCTGTGTCTAAAAAATTGAGGAACACCACTGAAATTGGAATTTTTTAAGATACTAGTGGTTAAGGATCTGTTAGTGCAAGGCATCTTGTCTCCTGGCAGGAAAAGGAAAGCAATTTCCCGGCCATCATCATCTAAGAAGACATTTAGAATGGAAGTCTCTGTGGATAAAAGACTATCCAATGAACCTCATATTCCTGTTGATAGCAAATCGAAATGATATGCAAATTTTAATTCAAAAAAGGAGCCTCATAGGACTAGATGGTCATGCAAAGTATGTGATGTCGGATAGTGCCTAAAAGATAAAATACTGTTTTCTGGAATATCATGAAAAGTAGAAAGCAAGTGTTGTATTTAATGTACTTCATAATTTTGCATTAAACAAAAAAAGTTGTTGTTACATCAGTTTATAAAAAAAATATGTATGAAAGAAAATGTAACACTATTGTAATAAAAATTGAAAATTAAAAATTAGTGGATTTTGAAATATGTTTAACAGCACCATGGGTCACAGTGGTTTCATAGTGAAACAAGCTACGTGTATTTTTCATAAGAACTGAAATTTTTAAAAAAATTTGTGATGTGTTCCAGTAATGCAACAAAGAAGGCTAAAATCAAATTTCAGTGCATATCTTATCCAAAAGTATTTGTGTGACTCAAAGGGAGTTCTGCTGCTTAGTAACAAAAGTACTTACATACACAATATTTAAATATGTGCTTAAATTTTAATTGATGTAGGTGGTTACTGGTGTGAGCCAAGTAAAATTGGCCGCTTACCTCAGACTTCAGAAGGCCAAGCAGGGTTAAAGGGTGGGAGAGAAAAATATTTTGTTTCTCTTGCAGTACACACACGGACCTATGCAATTCGTACCGATCAGCTGGTACGGTATAAATTTTGACACGGAAGTAACATGGATTCGTGAATGCGCATTATAGAGACGGCCCTCTTCAATTGCGGTATTTATGTGCAGCAAAGAACATCAAATTAATTAAGGCTGCTGTCATACACGTAGTGAGCATAAGAAAATGACATTCAAAATACTTAGTAGTAAACATTTCTTTAGACATTTCATGATGAGTTTAGGTGTAAGTGCAGTTATTGCTATTAATCTGTTAACAATCCAGTCATATAGACGAAAGAACACGAAGTGTTCTGATTGGGGCAGAATTAAGTCATTACTTAAGGGCCGGTGATCAACTTATACTCCATTTGTCAGAAAAGTTCCAGGACACTTTTTTTTTTATTTGTAGTACTAGAAAGGAACAAACATATTTTGTTGCGTGGTACGTGTGTGCGTCCTTGAAATGACCTTGAATAGCTTATGCGTAGACTCGGTAGGTGGCAGGGGTGTGCTCAGCGACAGACGGCAGTCTGTTTCGCTGTTTTTTTTTTTTTTTTTTTTTCTCCGCATTAGTTACGGTGACACAGTGAATGCTGATTGTGAACAAAGAGTGAATATTAAGTTCTGCTTTAAGCTCGGGTAAATACATAATGAAAAATGGACTATGATTAAACAAGCATATGCAGGCGAGGTACTTTCAAGAAGTCGTGTTCTCATGTGACACAAAAGGTTTCGTTAAGACAGACATTCAGTGGAGGACGAACCCAGAGCTGGCCGCCCGTCTACAGCACGTAACGACGCTAACGTGGAGCGTGTAAGGCAGTTACTGCAAGAAGACCGCCCTGTAACTGCGTGGTATCAAAAGAACTTAATTTGAATCGTGATGTGCTTCATAAGATTTTACGCGAAGATTTAGGGAAACGGAAACGCAAAACTCGTCCCTCATACACTAACAGACGAGCAGAAAGAAGAAAGACGAAGAATACTTCCTGAACTACTGGATAGAGTCCCACGTGACCCCACATGTTTGTCAAATATGATTGCTGGGGATGAAAGGTGGTTCTACCAGTGTGTCCGTCGCACGAAAGTCTTAAGTGACAAATGCGGACCCCTGGTTCACCTGCTTCGAAAAAAGTCAAACGATAACCTTCGAGAACAAAGACGATGTTGATCGCATTCTTTGGTAGTAAAGGATTAGCTCACCAAGAGTACGTTCCTCCAGGTCAAACAGTGAACCAAACTCTTTACATCATGGTCTTGAATCGTTCGCGACAAGCAATTCGACGTCGCCACCCTGATTTGTGGCATCAACCGATGCTTTCTTTTAGTCAAGTTACGCCATAGATTACTAATCTTCCTGCTTCGATCTCTTCTTTCTTTACTTTGAGTATTCCCTCGTCGTAGGATTTAGTGCGGCTCACACCAAAAGGCAAATAATCTATTATGAGTTCAGAAAACAATCTCATTTGTAGAGAGTTAAGGTGACCTATCTTGAAGTTGATCTAGCCCTACATCCACGGTAGCAGCAAGCGAACACTTCTACAGTTTCACTACAAGGTGCCAGTATACAGTGTGTGCAAAGAGGGATGGTCAGTACTCAGGGATATGGCAGTCACATTCATTTGAAGCAAAAAAACTTCGTACAGTCATAAGCTTTATTATGAATGATTTCCGAGATGGAATACATTTAATTTACATTTGTTTTTGGACTAGCAGTGCTCTCGTATGTCTCTTACCCACACAATCTCTTTGACGTTTTATTCCTGCCCAGCGTTCCTGGCTGCTTTTACCTCTTTCCTCGTGATTTCTTTCTGCCATTAAACTAGCACGTCGAACGCTCAGTAGCGAATGAAGTAGTGCAAGGGATTAATGAGTGTCAGAGAGGTGTGTCGGTTAACTATGTTCGTACAGGCGATGTCTAAAATTCCACACAGCTACACTAATGAAGAGTTTTGCAGATATGCTGTATCTTCACAGCTTCTGTGATGGCACCTGTAGTACTCCTGCTGCTATCGAAGAGTACCATCGACGCTGTCCGACATGTCGGATTCCTGATCGTAGAGAAACCGTACCACGTGTCGTTTCTTGCTGGTGCTGACGTGGTTAGGAGGTGAAATCTAGATTAAAACGCAGACTGAAAAATCCGTACTCCAACAAGGATTTGATCCCACGACCTCTCTGTTTCCAGACAAACGCTTTGGCTCTAGACCACCAGTTCCGACATAAATAGAATTTATAAGACAATATTTACACGAAAAGCAGTCAAGCTGAACTAATATTACAGTTAAATTATACCGAACTGATGTCTCTGGCAGCTAATTAACCTGTCCATCAAGAGAATATAACTTTGGCAGACAGTTGGCTATTGTGGTTGCACTATCGCTTCGTAAAAAGCGGCTGCTGTTACGACGATCACTGTTTATGCTCGTCGGCGGCTAGTGCAGGGTATGAGCTATACTGACTTTTATAGGTGCACTGCCGTGCTGTCATTAACTGTCCCGTAAATGTCGTAACTGTAGAACCCTGGGGAACTGGACGAGTTTCAGTGGCGCGTCGTCTTATGTCCGCACTCGCCGGAAGAATTTGTCTGCGCTCCAATTTGCGGAAGCTACTTTGAGGCTGCTGACAACACTGTTGGCGGACGGATATGGTGCGATGACGGGCTTGTGGCAGAAGCGGAATGCAGTACCGTAATGTGAGCACCATCTGAAGGCGACTGGTCGGAGTCCACTTTGGCTGGACTTCCGAGGTGGGGGGCGCCTGGCGTGTAGAGTGCCAGCATGTTTACGATCTCCCGTGGCGTGGCTGTGTACACAGCTTAGGGTAATTGCATTTTCCTTGTGTTCTACCAGCGGACCGAGTTCTGCCATCTGCTTTATCTACGACTTCACCGATACGATGTCGCCATTTCATATCGCCACACACTAGTGCAGCCAATTATTTACAACAGTTGATTAGTTTTAATTGTGAATAATTGGTATTATAAAATGTAAACTTATTTCAGATATCTAGACTACTGGCCATTAAAACTTCTACACCAAGAAGAAACGCAGATGATAAGCGGGTATTTATTGGACAAATATATTATACTAGAACTGACATGTGATTACATTTTCACGCAATTTGGGTGCATAGATCCATATCAGTACCCAGAACAACCACCTCTGGCCGTAATAACTGCCTTGATACGCCTGGGCATTGAGACAAACAGAGCTTCGTTGGCGTGTACAGGTACAGTTGCCCTTGCAGCTTCAACACGATACCGCAGTTCATCAAGAGTAGTGACTGGCGTATTGTGACGAGCCAGTTGCTCGGCCACCATTGACCAGACGTTTTCAATTGGTGAGAGATCTGGAGAATGTGCTGGCCAGCGCAGCAGTCGAACATTTTCTGTATCCAGAAAGCCCCGTACAGGTCCTTCAACATCGGGTCGTGCATTATCCTGCTGAAATGTAGGGTTTCGCAGACACATCTGAAATGTAACGTCTACTGTTCAAAGTGCCGTCAATGCGAACAAGAGGTGACCGAGACGTGTAACCAAGGGCAGCCCCATACCATCACGCCAGGTGATGCGCCAGTATGGCGATGACGAATACATGCTTCCAATGTGCGTTCCCGCGATGTCACCATACACGGATGCGACCATCATGCTGCTGTACACAGAACCTGGATTCTTCCGAAGAAAATGACGTTTTGCCATTCGCGCACCCAGGTTCGTCGTTGAGTATACACCATCGCAGGCGCTCATGTCTGTGATGCAGCGTTAAGGGTAACCGCAGCCATGGTCTCCGAGCTTATAGTCCATGCTGCTGCAAACGACGTCGAACTGTCCGTGCAGATGGTTGTAGTCTTGCAAACGTCCGCATCTGTTGACTCAGGGATCGAGACGTGGCTACACGAACCGTTACAGCCATGCGAATAAAATGCCTGTCATCTCGACTGATAATTATACGAGGCCGTTGAGATCCAGCACGGCGTTCCGTATTACCCTCTGGAACCCACCGATTCCATATTCTGCTAACAGTCATTGGATCTCGAACAACGCGAGCAGCAGTGTCGCGATACGATAAACCTTAATCGCGATAGGCTACAATCCGACCTTTATCAAAGTCGGATACGTGGTGGTACGCATTCTCCTCCTTACACGAGGCATCACAACAAGGTTTCACCAGGCAACGCCGGTCAACTGCTGTTTGTGTGTGAGAAATCGGTTGGAAACTTTCCTCATGTCAGCACCTTGTGGGTGTCGCCACCGGCGCCAACCTTGTGTGAATGCTCTGAAAAGCTAATAATTTGCGTATCACAGCATCTTCTTTCTGTCAGTCAAATTTCGCGTCTGTAGCACGTCATCTTTATGGTGTAGCAATTTTAATGGGCAGTAGTGTATATTTTGAATGTTATTGATTTCTGCGACCAGTTGCGGGTTTTCTGTAGGCTATCTTCAGGCCCCTCCTTAAAGACAACAGTAATAATACGTATACCGAAGATGGAGAGGGGAGAAGGAAAGGGAAGGAATTATTGATGTCACCTCCATCGGGACTTCATACGGCGACAACTGAAAATCTGTGCCAGCCCGGAATTCGAACCCATCATCTCCTGCTTACTGTGCAGTTGCATCAACCTGCCGGCCGTTGTGGCCGAGCAGTTCTAGGCGCTTCAGTCCGGAACCGCGCTGCTGCTACGGTTGCAGGTTCGAATCCTGCCTCGGGCATGGATGTGTGTGATGTCCTTAGGTTAGTTAGGTTTACGTAGTTCTAAGTTCTAGGGGACTGATGACCTCAGATGTTAAGTCCCATAGTGCTCGGAGTCATTTGAACCATTTTTTGCATTAACCAGCCGGACACACTGTTTATTACCGCAATTGCGCGGGCTATCGCGTCACTCCCCGCGGCCGACCCACAGTTCCATCGAGCGCCACCTATGGGCAGTCCCCGTACCCGTCCCTCTCAACGCCCTCCATGCTGTCTTATTTGACATTCCCACAGGAGGTGCATCCTCCTTGAAGGTGGTCGATTCATGGCAATCGAGGCGAATCAGTTATATGATTGCCCATGTCTGTTCTATTGGACATGTCTGAAAGAACAGACACCACGTATTAACATAAACAATAATAATGAGCCTTTAAAATTTCAAAAGATCAGTTAACTATATACAGCTGAAGGTGTTCTAAATTTTACATTTTATATCGAACAGCCGAAGCCCTTCAACAATATTGTAGATGGCCTTACTGAGCATTGAAGACTCCTCGCAACTATTGATATTAAAGTTATATGATAGTAGGTTTTGTGAAGTGTGTAATGTCAATAGTTCATGCGTATTGTCAGTCTCTGCACCACACTGAAATTTTATCAGGGACTGACTGAATATTTGTGCTGTTGTTTTCATCCAGCAGTTTATTATAAATAACTGTATTGTCTACGAAAATTCTAATGTTACTTCCATTGATACTAAGTCATTAGTATGCTACGTCAGTAGCAGTGATCCCAAAACATTTCCCTGGGACACCTTTAAAGTTACTTCCACATGTGTTGATGACGCTCCATCATAGACAACATCGCGCACCCTCCATACCAGAAAATCCTCAAGCCAGTCACAAATTTCACTTGATACCGCCATACGATCGTACTTCGGACGATAAGAATACATGTACTGAGTAGAATGCTTTTCAGGAGCCTAAAAATAGGATTTCTCCCAGGCTATCTTGATCTGTTTCTTTCAGGATGTCCTCTAAGAAAAGCGCGAGTTGGGTTTCGCATAATGGATGTTTTCGTTCGTGCGCTTATCCAGCACGGCCGTGTGTCGGTCGCTGCTGTGTATCTCTGTTATTAGTACCCCAGTCTGCGTGCGTATCTGCATGTGATCCATTCTTTATTTAAAAATGATAGAGCACAGCAGTCAGTCAACCCTTTTTTGCAGGTATTATTTGGCAAATCTAGATTTCGGCTGGTGGCTAGCCGTTAGCAATGCAATATACCTATCATAGTATCGATGCGCGCCAGTTCCCTGTTGTTCGGGCGCCCGAACAACTGGCAAATCTAGATTTGCAAAATAAAACCTACAATAAAAACGACTGATTGCTGTGCTCTATCATTTGTAAATCATACCACAGTCGCTGAATGCACCCACGTTCCTAATGGAAGGTAACCTGACTCCTTTCTCAGTTCTGAACTCGTAAATGTGATGATTATGATGATGATGTCTGAGATTGAAAGAAAGTGTGAATCATATTGTGGAAAAGATAGGAACTGGTGCTCGTCTACTGAGAAAAGTGGAAAGCTGACGAGTGAGACTACATAAGGGATTATTTGAACACTATTTTTGACGTTCATGATTGTTAAAGGTAACGCATGAAGCACTAGACGATGCAAAGAATACTTACCATTACTTTCCTAAAACTTACCACTGTAAATAAAGGTAGTTGACAATATATTCAATGAAACTGCAACTGTTGGTTTAATTTTTCAGTGCAGTTTCCTCCAAAGAACCATGATCTGTTCTATTTATTTGTGGAACTTCCCAGCGCTATAGCTCGTGAATGCGATCAGATTTTCAAGAAACTAAAGCATTTGCTTCACAGTCACTTCAAACTGAATGCGGCCGCTCGCCTCTTAGAAAGCGACACTGTGTTCATTGTGTCAAAGTACTCGTAAGGGAAATATAGACGTAACACGTCTAGTTAAAGACCAGACAAATTTTGTATGTAGTTGAGTCAGTAACGGTTTAAATTTATTAATATGTTCAAGGAATACACCCATTGTAAACAGTATTGAAAGCAAATGTTGGTGGCACCGGCAACAAATGAACATTGTTGTGAAGCCATACACTGACTTCTGACTTAGATCAAACAACTCTGATCTGCAAACTCTGTGTCGGGAGTCTTCTTGCAGTGAACGATTAATACACCACCCCCACCTAAATGAGAGCGTACGCTGTACGGCTGAGCTACCAACCCTTAGAGTAACCCTCTCGGCACCCATAAAATGGTTCTGTGTACGCATTTTTCTAATCATCTATTAAATTAAAATTAAGCGCCAGAGGTTTTCCCAGGCGACAAACTGTACGAATTTTCCGTGCTTTGACTTTGTCACGGACGTGGGTTGTCAACAGTGTACATTTGGGAAGCTGCGTGTGGACAGGTACAGAACCAGGGTTGGGGGGATGAAGTGGGCAGGTTTAGTGTTCTGGTTGGTAACACTCCCGACAACCAACAAAACATGTAGTATAAGACTTCACAATTTTTGCAGATATCAGTTTCCTAACTTCACGGCAGCTAATGGACAGAGTTTATAGGAACAAATTATGACCACCGCTCCCCTCCAGAAATGATCCCTGTGTCCGCTCTTCTTATCTGCGAGTACCTGATCCTGTGACCTAGTATTGGACTGATATCTGCCCTTCACGCAAATATCCTGTTCTCGTATAAATATAGCAGGATGTTCATTTCGACAGAGCTGACACGTTTCATTAACAGATGGCGCATACTATTATTTACTCTCATTAGATAAGATTAAATAAATCCGTCTGTATGTGACATGCTTGTCAACAGGCCGTAAAATTACTAGGGATTGGGGTGGGGGAAGGGGAGGGGGCAGCGTCACAAGGTGTTCCTGCAGTTTTGTATCGCTGATTGTGGGACAAGTTCCTACGATCCGTACTTCAGCTTTTCACGTTTAAAAGAGGTAATACAGTGTAACTTAGATGGAACTAGTGCGTTGTTAATTGAGAGTGGATAACGCTGATGGATTTTACCGGGTTTAGAATAGGCGACACAGTCATATGAGTGAAAAAATAATTTTTAAAAGTTATCTTCTCTAAACAAAATCATACACATAAATGGACGGAAACGCCAGCAAATGTGCCTTAAATTTGAGACCTAAGAGTCAATGCAGACTGACCTATTGCTGTCCGGTTTACTTGGCAATTTATGCCACTGTTTACCTGGGTGTTGATGTTTATCAGAACCAAGGCAGTAACGTTTAAATACAGGAATCCCATTTTTCTTTCTTAGTGCTACCGGTTTGGGCTTGCATTCTTCTTGAAACTGTATCTGTACCATTAGAATGTCATAATACTGTAAGTGCTTTTGAACTACTGTGTAGAGTAATGCTTCGTTGTCCTGCATGAGAAAGGAAAGAAAGATAGAAGCATTGAAATTTGTTTCGATCCTGTGGATTTTCAAAAGAAGTCAGATAGGGCTCCCGACGATTAACGACCCAGTATTACAAAAACGCCTACGGTCAGCCTGTAAGACATAAGACGGTACTTCCGAACTTGTCTCCAAATATTGACTTTTCGTTAAGCGTTGAAACGATACACGCTCCAGCATGTCGTCCTTAACCAAATTATAGTGGTTTTAGTTCTGCACTCAAGTTAAATTGCAGATTACTATTTCCAAGTTGTCTATTTAGTTAGTGTATGGCGTAATACCGCACGTGATTTAGTTGAGTTTTAAGTAATCTACAGTGCAAACATTAAGTATGCGTATAAAACATACAAGTCATAAAAAGAAAAAGGTGTAAAAATACTTAAAATAAAACTCAGTCTACAGAAACACAACAACAGCTAAATGTCCATATTGCTGATATATTCTACCGCCTACTTGGTAACACGCAGGAATTCGAAGTGGATAGGGGGAAGGCTGTGAGTGGACAGTCTTCAACAATATTCTTAGTTTGTGTGGCCGTATTGTCCGTAGTTGCTTTACAATTTTTCAGGGTATTACGTTCTGTCGGTGCAGGTAAAAAAAAATGAGTGTTTTTTTCCACCAGACGTGTTTCCCTGTATTAAGGTAAGGAATTATCAGTACTCTGTAACTAAGTCATTTGCATTTTGATTTGCTTTAAGATCGAACAACTATAAATTAGACTACAACCGTCAGTTTCTAAAGAAGAAAAACATCAACGATGCTCTAGCAGACGGCATTTCCTGATGAAGGCGCGAAATTAAGCGGAAGTCGCCGTTAGTAAAAACCAACACTTTGTTAACGAACTGTTTTCCGAGCTTAAAGAAAATCAAAATTAATTACAGACCACTGACGATGCTTTACCTCAATAAAGTGAAACACGTCTGGTGAAAAACACACATTTTTTTGTCGTTGCAACGACAGAACAAAAATACCCTCAAGATACTTCAATTATATGTTTTATGGTTTGCCTAGAAGTTCGACAGTAGCTAATTCTTCTTATCCATGCGGCGAGTACCACATCTACCACAATTTGTTTGTATTCTATTACGGTAGACCAGGTTTTGTGAAGCTTGTCGAATCCGGATGTGTGGTCGTGAAGCAGGTCATATTACGAAAGACATGAGGGTGCCACTCCACTTTCCAGCGATCAACTAGATCGAATGCATTGTTGTTGTTGTGGTCTTCAGTCCCGAGACTGGTTTGATGCAGCTCTCCATGCTACTCTACCCTGTGCAAGCTTCATCATCTCCCTATTCAATACTTCCTCATTAGTTATGTGATCTACCCATCTAATCTTCAGCATTGTTCTGTAGCACCACATTTCGAAAGCTTCTATTCTCTTCTTGTCTAAACTATTTATCGTCCATGTTTCCAATGCATTGTAATCGAAAATTGTTAGACTCCATATGTAGAGATCAGTACGGTTCTCATTGTCGCGATGGATTTGTAAAAAAAGAATTGTTCATGGTCGTTTTCAATTCTCTGATAAGAGATTCAGTGTCTCAGATAGAGGGGAGCTGGCCGGCCGAAGTGACCGTGCGGTTCTAGGCGCTGCAGTCTGAAACCGCGAGACCGCTACGGTCGCAGGTTCGAATCCTGCCACGGGGATGGATGTGTATGATGTCCTTAGGTTAGTTAGGTTTACGTAGTCCTAAGTTCTAGGGGACTAATGACCTCAGAAGTTAAGTCGCATATCGCTCAGAGCCATTTGAACCATTTTGGAGGGGAGCTACGCTGATCAGCCAAATCATTATGACCAGCTGCATAGTAGCTTGTTTGTCCACCTTTTGAACGAAATACAGGGATCTGACAGTTTGTGGTAGGTTTGTGGAGGTATGTTTCATTAGATATCTACGCACAGGTCATGTAATTTCGCATAAATAGCGGGTCACTGATTTGCGTAGGATGGGTTCCATAGGGGTTACATCAGGCGAATTTGGTCGCCGAAATATCAACGTGAGTTCACTATAATGCTCCTCAAACCATTGTAGCACTGTTCTGGCTCCGAGACAGTTACACTGCTGAAAGATAACATCGCCGTCTGAAAAGACATCAACCATGAAGGGATGCAAGTGATTCGCAGCTGTCAGCGTGTCTGATTACAACCACGGGTCCCATGGAAACGTAGGACAATGTCTCCCATAGGATAATACTGCTTCCAGCGGGCCTGCATCAGTGCTTGATGCACGTTTCGAGCCGCCGTTCACCTTGATGACGGCGTTTGTTGCGACATTTTGTGGAGACATCCATCGACCCAGTGTAGCAAAAGCGTGATTCACGCAAGAGCCGACACGTTTCCATTGATCGACGGTCGAATCCCGATGTTCCCGTGCACATTGCAATCACAATTGACGATGTTGGGTCACGCAGGGGTAGTCTGCTGCAAAACTCCCATGCTGAAAATGTACTTTGAACGGTGTGCTCCGAAACATATGTGCGTGCACCAGCATTGTGCTCTTTCAGTAGAGATGCCACAGATCACAATGTATCCTAATTTACAAAGCAGCCAAGCCTCCGAACCCCTCGTTCTTTGAAGAATCGTGCACATCGAAGCATTCAGCTCCTATTGGTGGTTTTACTGTCCCCCTTCCTTTATCGGTACATACAACAGTAGCACGTGAACATCCGATCAGCTTCACCGTTTTCGAGGTTCTTGTTCACATCTTTTGAGTAATAATAATATGCCCTTCGTTAAAGTCGCTTTTCTCAGTGGATTTATCCATTTGCAGCGCAGCGGGTGATCTCCCATCCGTGGATGGTCCGCTTCCATACTTTCGTTAGCGGCATCCAACGTCGCGTTGGGCAGTGATCATAATGTTTTGGCTTATCAGTGTATATTGCTTGGTGTGGCTAACCAATAGACTAGAATTCTCCTTACTGTGCCTTTTATAAGGCGCAGAGTTCGATTTAGTCTAGTTATGTGCCATGGCGGTAGAAAGTAGAATGATATGCAGAGACGGACTTTTGAAATTGCGTCGAGAAGATATACGCCAAGTCAGACCTGACACAGTTGATCCCATATTCATAAATATGCCCGTTGTTGAACTGCAGATAGCCAAGTGACTCAGTTTCATGTTATTAATGAGGTCTACAGTTTCAGCCAACCAAGGACAACTTTTCCTACTTTCACATCTCATTATCATTTTGTGTTGAATTCAAGAGCTGGGTCAACGTACTAAAGTGAATAAATTCATAAATAAATTAAAATTGTTATTTACTTTAACACTTCTGCGTAGAGCGCTGTACAGGTACTATAACTGAATGCATAAATAACTATTTAATGCAGACACTGGTATTGTTCTCGAATTTTAGTACTTTTATAATTAATATTGATCATCTTTAAGTATAATAGGTAGGTTTTTTGGAGGTTTAGTCAGTTACTCTTACATGAAATTTTTTGTGTATTATTACATCATCAACAGTATCAACACTTGATGCGTACTCACTGTGTAAAGCAGTGCAGACATATGCAGGTGGTGTACGTGACGACAGAGCACAGTGCTATTGTAGGCACAACTGTTTCGGAACACACTGTTCAGTTGTACATGGTGCACCGCAGCAGATAGCCCTTGAGTATTACAATGTTGACCTATCATCGTCCTCAATTAAGATTGCAGATTGCAGTAGACATGGAATCATTGAGAATAGACCGTGAATCAGTGGAAACGTGTCGTCTGGTAGGATGAAACATACATGTTGTTACACTAAGTCGATTGTTGTGTCCGGATATGCCGTCATCCGGATAAACGGCTGTAATCTAAAGCACCATGATAGCTCTGTACTGTGCGAACATTACTGCGAACCATTGGCATCACTTCATGTTCTACGTCTGTCCTGACGTTGATGGCATCTTCCAGCATGATAACTGTCCGTGTCACTTGGCCGGCATCATCCGACAGTGGACTGAGGAGCATGATAGTGTGCTCAGTTTGATGTCTTGGTCACCAAATTCACCTAATCTGAACCTGATAGAACACCTCCGGGACGCAATGGGGCACCAGTTTCACCCCTTGAAACCACCGACGTGTACGTTACGGGAATTGTGTGATCTATGCATAGACGTCTGATGCCACGTATCGTCGGAAACCTACCAACGATTTATCGAATCCATGCCATGTCGAATCTCTACTTTATTGCGTTCCAAAGGGGACAAAACACTTTGTTAAACAGGTGGTCATAATGTTTTCCATCTGTTACTGAAAAGACAAAATATTTTCATGGAAAGAGCACTAAAGAGTGTCTTTCTTCCTACAATAAAACTAATTAAAATCCACTGCTGCAGCATTGTTTCAGTTGATATGACCCTAAATAAGTCTGGAGCTCAGTAAGTTCCATATGTAAGTTTCATAGCATACTAGCCAATTACCCGGCGTTGCCTATGTGTGTATTTTTTTCCAGTGTTGTCAATCTTCTATTAGTCCATCTCCTCCTTCCTTCCCACTCTTTCCATCTCCTCTCTGTTAATGATCTCCAATCCCTCTCTCTGTCCACCTTCTCCACTCTCCTCTCTCTGCTCCTCTCTTCCTCTCCCACGCTGTCCATCTCCTCCCTCCACACTCTTCCATCTTTTCCTCCCCCCCTCTCTATCCATCTTTCCCTCCCCTCTCTCTATCCATCTTTCCCTCCCCTCTCTCTGTCCGTCTCCCCTCGCACTGTCCATCTCTTCCTCTTCTCTTTCTCAGCCTACATCTTCCTGCCTCTGCCACTGTCCATCCTCTCCTTCCCCCTCTCTGTGTCCATCCTCTCCTCCTCCCTCACTGTCTCTCCTTCTTCATCTCCCCCTTCCTGTCTGAACGTTAGCACACTCACCCGAATAGGAGACTGGCAATTCTTATTCCAGAGTATTGCTTTCCTGGTCGTAATTACTAGTAATATGTATGCCAAATTTGTGTTAAATCGTTCCAGGGGTACAAGATGAGTTTTTTAAACGAAACAACAAGTTCACTGTTACCAGTCACGGCGACTGGTAACAGTGAACTTGTTGTTTCATTTAATGTCAGTAACAGTCACGGTAAAGCCTAACCTAAAAATGAGTTTTTTAGCTTTGGCTTCGTCTGCGTCCGCACATGTCAAATATATTTCACATATATCATACGTATTTGTACACACATTTCACGTGTATATCAAGCTAATTCCACCGTGGAGAGTTCGTTGTAAGGCACGAAGTGCTCTCATTATCAAATAATGGGTAACTTAAGTAAGCGTATTTGCGCTTCGAGGACTGCTCTAATTTTTCACATCCACACCTTTCATAGGTAGGTAGTTCTTTCACCCATAGTGATGATTTCCAGACAGTAAGTGATTTGTGCACAAAGTTGGGTTGAAATCGGTCCAGTGGTTTAGGAAGAGATTTGGAACTTTGGTATGTATGCTGGACTAGCAAATTCGATGAATCTGGTATAATTTTCTCCTTGTCTGGACAGTGCTGTAGAAATGTCAAGTTGCTCCGCAACCGTGTAAATATTTCGCGTGCAGCTTCTCAAGCAACGAGACCACTATACACAGCAAGTGCAGACATGGAGACAATCTTTGTCGGTATGATGTAATGTAGAAAACAGACCAATCACAAACCGTCTATGGTCTATAAATGACCGTCACGACAGCAGCCACGACAGTCAGTTGTTGTTGGCGAAGGCGATGGCAAGTTTCTTCGAAAGCTCAAGATTTTGCCCAGATTCGACGCGAAAAGTAAACGGAACGTGTATTATACAACGCTGTTTTCTGTTCGTTTGGTGCATAAGTTCGTAGCGTTTTTCTATAAGTTAAATAACACAACAGATACACATAATAGAGATTTAAGTTATTGATAACATACTCTCCGTCGTTATTTGCAACCGTCTGCCGACGCTGGGGTAACTTTCGCGATGCCGCGACTGGAGAAATCACATGGTTTCGAGGCGAAGAACTCTTCGAGCAATTTTCTGAGCGAGTTTTCATGCAGAAAGGAAGTTTGTCGAAGGTATTGGATAGAAAGAGGAAAAGGTGAAAGTCTGAGGGCGCAGGATCGGGTGAATATGGTGGTTGAGGTACACGATTCCTTCCTAGTCCTTATGCTAGCATAAAGACACCATTTCTCGTCACCAGTAACGATACAGGATAAAAATGGTCGGCGTTTCTCACGCGCCAATTTATGAGGAGTAAGCAGAGATGCACAAATGGCCACCCGCTGATTTTTATGATTTTTGGCTTAGAGCATGCATTACTCATACACCCAATTTTTGAACCTTCCCCATCGCATGCGAATGTCGCAATATCGTAGTGCATCACAGTTGCCAGTTCTCGAGTACACTGACGTAGATCATTGTGGATTGATGCGTTTAATGATCTTCATCAAACACCTAAGATCTTCCTGAACGTTAAGAGTCACTAATTTCAAAGCAATCCTCGTTGAAACGAGAAAACCATTTTCTTGGCGCGCTCTGTCCAATGGCATTATCCCCATACAGGGTGCAAATGTTTCTGGCAGCCACCATTGCTGCCACCACTCTACTGAACACAGAAAGAAGAATACGTCGGAAATGTTCCAATGTGTCCACTTGGCACTCCATTTTCTAGCTTTCTCAATTCCACTCACTGTCTCTATACTACAAACTCACAGTATGTTAATTTATCTAACAATAGTGAACTACAAACAAAAATTGACAACCGGTATATAGACCCATAGCAACAAGGAAACCAAAATGAAAAAAAGTACGAACTTACGCAAAAACTTGTTTACCTTCTTTCTTTCTTGGGGCCTTTATCCCGCTCCAGCGCAGGGTCGACTTTGCTATTACGGAGTTGGCAGTGTTAACTGCAGAGGGTGGCCGGATGTACTTCCTGACGCCACACCGAAACCCCCCCCCCCCCCCCCTGGGACGGAAATAGTGTACCCCAGCTGTCTGCGCCTAGTGTAAGTCATGAAATAGTGCGAACGTTTTCAAATGTCTGCGTCTCGTGTAACTGAGGCGGAACTTGGGGACCAGCCCGGTATTCACCTAGCGGGATGTGGAAAACCGCCTAAAAACCACATCAAGGCTGGGCGGTATACAGGGAGTCGTCGTTGATCCTCTGGGCGGATTCGATCCGGGGCCGGCGCGCCTACACGAGTCCAGGAAGTAGCGCATTAGCGCTCTCGGCTACCCTGGGGTGCGGAACAACATGTTTACTACGTATTCTAAAATTGTCACATGCTGGTCCAATAATCCGCACACTCGTAATTTGATCATTAGGCGACGGTGCGGAATGTGAGTGGATGTAGAGGCTTGCTGAAATAAATTCTTATCAGGGCGACACATTGATGGCATCAGCTTCGGAATTGAGAGAAGCCTGTCCGGTAGGGACCGGCAGACAGTAGACTCGCCGCCGGAGCACGTGCGCCGGGCCCTCTGAGGGAACGCCGCCATTAATCACACAGAATGAGCGGAGCGGCCCCTTGTGTCGAGGCGCTCTCTATTGATATTCCTGCCGTGCTCCGGCCCTAATTGTCCAGGGACTCTTCGTTGTTCTTCACTGCCGCCGCCGGGTACGACGCACGGCACTTCGATCGACGTCACACGACGCGCACGAAATCTTTCTTCAGGCGACAGACATTGTTCGGTAGCTGATTGTGCATATAAATGCCCACGATGATGTCACATAAGTCTTCAGTACGTTCCAAAGTTCACTTCCATTAATAATTACATTTACGCCTTTTATTAAAGTTTTTGTACGTCCATCTCTGTGATTCGAAGTCTGGGGCACTTCAGCCGTTCACTTACATAAGAAATGAAACACGTACAGGTGACCTTATGATCTCATTTATTGTATGGCTACCAGTTTCGGTGCTTCAGTACACCATCTTCAGGTCTTAGTTGATGCTGAGGGGGTTAACAACCCCTTAGCATCTACTATGGCCTGAAGATGGTGCTCTAAAGCACCTAACCTGGTAGCCATAGTGACATAATAAGAACGGCTGTAGGTGCTTCACTTTCGTACCTTTTTATTCAGGTCACTAGAACCAGCAAAATCGACAATAGAAAGAGTATGTCAATTGCCTCTTTCTCACGGGCGAGGCGTTCACGGACTGCTAGTGATAACGTCGTCACACTATAGATCTGTTCGATGTTATGCCTCGAATCTGAATGACAGCCACCACTCCAAGATTAGTTATATTCTGTGCATGATGTCACTCCAAGTCACTAACACCATATGTCCAGTGGGTGTCAGGGGAGACGCACAAACCTCTGCAAATATGAAGAGGGGTCGTGAGTAGTGCTTGGGTAACTCAGATTGTAAAGCACTTGCCCGCGCAAGGCAAAGGTCCCGAGTTCAAATCTCGGTCCGGCATACAGTTTTAATCTGCCAGGAAGTTCAGCGCACGCTCCGCTCCAGAGTGAAAATATTATTCTGGATTTGCAAATATTTAGTTCACAGTTGCAATAACTGCCTTTGGTTCATTAAGTGGTACTGCAAAATATTTTACTTCAGCATGTGTCAAACTTCAAAATCCTCAGGCATGTATGCACGTCGTCGTCAAAAATAGGCCCTTTCAAATGTGGAATGACGATGAGACTGAATACAACCCACGTGTATATCGCGCCCAAAATTTCATCAAAGTCCTGAAATCCCAGGCTGCGGATGCATCTTATCAATGGTGTGCCGAAAACTGCAGCTGCGTGAGAGGCCTTGCGACTGTCGTAGGTGCCGCAAGAATTAACTGCAGGACAGCCTCCAAAGTCCCCTGCCTACACAGCTCATCAGAGCGACTTTTTTTAAAGACCAGAGCGAGCGCAAAAATAGCTTAATACAAGCCAAGACTAATAACGACTTCACTCCAACAGTGCCTACTACATAATCCCTGAAATTCTACTCGCTTCTCCGCTCCAGTATTCAGTGTTACAGTTTCAGACACCTTCCTCTGACAATCGGACGGTTTGCTCCAAAGCTTCTGTCCAATGCTCCTCATGCAAACTTAGAAAGATATTATCTCGATAAGTATTTTTTCAGCCAGCACAACAGGAACGCATACTTTAAGCGAAAAACAGCTTTCCTGTTCTGTGATCGGCGAACATCTTCTGAAAACATGAACTTACCCATTGAAATCCGCTGGAAATAATATCTGGCCTGGCAGAAAAGCAGTCACTGCCCTCCTCCCCGTTTCTTCAGATCGCCACTCCTCAACACCCCCCCCCCCCCCCCCAAATATACACACAAACCAGCTGCGAGCAACATCGGGGCGACACCTGAAGCACCGCCTGGCCAGAGAAGTTGACTCCAGTCCTGCACATTCCTGGTGCGATAAGAATCTCCCTTACAAGGGTGCGAGGTAAACTTATCGACAACCCCATGCCAATTGGTTCTAACTGCTCACACAGAAACCATGCAGTTGATGTTTCTGGAAGCATGCACTATCTACAATAGAATCTGAAGAAATTAGAATGGAAGAGAAGTAGTTCAGCTGTGGATGGATCACATAACTGCTCATTGATCGGTTGGACCCTAAATGATACGAAAACCGTGGCCCGTTCAAGTGAATTCATATTTTAGTGGTAAGAGCTGATGGTAGGGTCAGAACGTCTCGCAGACGCCACGAAGCTATGGGCTCAAGTTGTCAACAACGCACGGTCCAAGCTGGTGGTGGCGCCATAATCGTGTGGTTTGAGTTTACATTGGATAGACTACGTCCTCATGTCCAAGCGAACTAACGATTGATTGGAAATGGTTATGTTCGGATACTTGCTCCCAATAATGACGGAATATTTATGGGTGACGATATGCCATATCACTGTTCGCGAGTGGTTTGAAGAACATTCTGGACAGTTCGAACTAATGATTTTACCACCCAGATCACATAATCAAGAGAACAGTTCGAACAGAGAGTCCTTCACCCGCAACAATTTTGGAATTATTGACGTCTATAGAGGAAGCAGGGCCCAGTATTTCTGCAGGGGCTTCTAACGATTTGTTGATCTAACGTCACGTCGACCTGAGGCACTTCGCCGTGTAAAAGGACGTCCGACACGACGTTAGGAGGTACCTCATGACTCTTTTGACCTATGCGTACATGATTATTCAAGTACCTCCGGAGCTTCAGAAGACGGCTGCGTGAAAATAAAAAGGCATACAAAAAATAGACATGTATCAGTGGATAGGCTATCTGTAGAAGTTTCTGATATTACGGTTGCTCTGTATGGGCACCGGTTATGGCACAGGAAATGTCAGTATGTGCGTGCAGTTCATCGAAGTCGCTGCTGCAGCTCGGGAAGATGCAACAGCAGCAGCCCGCTTTGGAAAATCTGTTCACTGTGTTGCATATCTGCGGGCGTGAACTTATTCAGTGTGACATTACGGAGCAGGTGATTTTTCTCTACATGTTCTGAGACCCCTGCTGCCTAGCAGTGACCTATGTAGTTACATCACGCCGCGTATTGCGAAGCGGGACTTGGAGAGATGCTCCATCAGTGATACATCATTTTTGTTGTTGTTGTTGTAGGTCTTCTTGTTTCCACGCAATCATCTTCTGAAACTTCGGAGGGACGAATGAATAACGTTGTATAGCTGGCCAGCTGACCTGTTCACCTCAAGCATTTCCGAAACCGTGGAGGTAGTGTTATGCTGTTGTTACTAATAAGGTGACCATCAGACCTACTAAATCACGGGTTTTGATGAGTCCTACGACACGTACCTCTACAAAACACCTAAGTACCTGCCTATCGCCTTTTCAAGCGACAGACCGTAGTTTCCGAGAAAAAACGATGTTTCTATGCGTACCTCCTATACCGGTGACGATAATCATATTTCGACCAGGCGAGCGTAGCCGGTAGAAGTTAGCGGTTTACGGTCCTCTTGTAAGATGAATTATAAATAAGTCACCTTTAAAGTAGGTATTGTCTTTTGATGTAGCCATTTTAATTGCAGAGATGTGTGATAAACTTCGCTGTTTCAAGTAGACTACTTTAATTTGTGCTGCTAGTATAGCCGTCTTTGTGTAACATATGAACAACTCTTACTCCTGAAGCACTCGATATTATTTTTATGGAGCTAACACGAAGATTAAGAACAAAGCTGCCAGACCATGCTTCATTCGATCTGCACCTTGCAGTCTCGCAGGTTAACCTATGCGTGCATGCTCTCCTTTCACTAACGGTTTTTTGCTCGTTTGTTAAATTTTCATCTCGTTGAGTGCCGTTGGCCATGTGTGTCGGCTATGTGTATGCAACTCACCTATTCTGTGTTCTTTTTACATTCTTGTAAAGAAGCAAAATATTTAGTTCCTCTTATGGAAGACCTTCTTTTGAAGTCAGTGCCCCACACTGGTGAACTACACTAACAAAGAACTGTGACCAGTTTGTACCTGGATCGCGGCGGTGCAGCTTTCTCTTCTTAATCTGAGTGACTTGTGCAGGAATTGACCTACTTCTGTGTAGACGACAATTGGTCCGATGTTCAGAACAGATGAATTCCAAGTCCTACGTATTTTAATTTCTCTCTTCTTGCTCTTCTTCTTCGCCTCTTAATGTATTAGGCACATTGCCTGTTATGTTACACTTCTCTTGCTTGGTCTTCCTACATTTCTTCTTCCAGGACGTTTATGATTTACGGCCTTTACCGGGACTCTTTCTTCACACATCAAATTTACACGTTCCTTCCAGTTTCTTCCATTTTCTTTTATTTTTTCGTTTAGCTTATATATACTCCCAAATATTTCTTTATGTCTTTTATTTCTTCTTCTGTCTTCCCTTGTACACTCTTGCACTCTCCTTGGAAATATCATTATTTGACCCTGTATTCGACGTTCTTGGTGTCTTGTTGCCCATGCTTCACTTCCATAAGTAATAGATGGTAATGCTATTGTTCAGCTGTATTTCTTTCCTGGCCTTATTTCTACAAACTTTTTACGATGGTTCCACGTATGGAAGCAAAATTATTTAACCTTTGGTCCACATCATGATTATATTCGTCAGTGATGTAGCATCCTCTACTTCTCCAAGATTTTATTGTTTAAGATTATTTTAGATCTTACTGGTTGTCTGCCCAGAAATGCCATCACTTCCGTTTTATCTACCGACTATGTAAACCTCAAATTGTAACCTATCTGCTGCAACTTAGACTTTCATTTGAAGCTCATCTTCATTCTCTGTAATCAGAGTTAAGTCATGTGCATATGAAATTACATTTTCTGTAGTGTTACGATCTGAAAGAACTCCATTTATGTTCAACATGTTGAAGAAATACAGCATCCTTGTCGTACTCTTTTGTTTGTGTTCATTGGCTTTGTTGTTATATTTTCCATATATGTAACACTTTCGGTGTTTGTGGATAGACTCTTAGTAATAGGGTTTTGGAGAGAGAAACGTTCTTGAATTCGTCTATTAGAGGTTTACAACACTAGCAGCAAAAAGTATTTGAAATAGTGAAGTCGATACCGATATCTCTGTAGTTAATGTAGTTACGACAAAAGACAGTTTGTAGTTTAGGGTGGAGTTCCTTAAAGATCATCTTGGTGAAGACAAATTTACAGATATTAAGCGGTTTCTGAAAGGTATGAGATGAACAGCATAACTAAAGAACTCTGTATACCATGCAGCACTGTCTTCGGCTTAGTAGAAAGGTACAACAAAGTAATACAAGAGAAACTTTATTGAAACCTGTCCCACGAGCTATGATTAGTGTCCATTACTCTGAGAGAGAGAGAGAGAGAGAGAGAGAGAGAGAGAGAGAGAGAGAGGGGGGGGGGGGAAGGGCGCAGGTTAGGGAGAGGCTGAAACCCAACTGTTTGACCCTTGACCTATCACGTGGTCTCTGCCTCACAGGCATCGCTAATACTTGCAAATCAGCTCTTACGCCATCGACGGCCAATCTACAGAGTTCATTGCGGATTTACTAAGAGTTATTGTTGTGTTCTTTTCCCCTCTGAATGAATATATTTCACCACTACAAGTTGTAGACCTCGAAACTGAGATAATTACGCCAGTGGAGGTCAAACTTAACACCGAAGTTCTTTTTGCAGAGTCATCCTTGTATAAAATCTTCTCGGTATTCAAATCCTTCAAAGCGGAGTTAAAACTCGAGATTTCGATGATTAGTGTCATTTGCTTCATCATAAGATGGCTGTCTACGTGGTTGCGAAGTCTGCTTTCTTTATAGCGTCGTTCAAGCTTGTCATTGGTCGGGTGACTTCGCTTGGAATTCTGTCGGCGATGACAACATCTGGAGGGCGATATTCGCATGCGCAAATGAATCGGTAATGTGGCGGTATGCCACCCTTCATCTGCCAGGCCACGATCGAGGGGGCGGAAGGGGACCGGAGACCACTCCCAGCATCACCTGCCGCTTAACAGATACCATTTTTTGTTTTAATTTCTTTGAAGAATGTCTCGAGCGCTCGTATACAGGCACCACTCATCGTCAGATTACAATTTGCTGGTGACGTCTTCGCAAACAGAAGATAGAATTCGAAGTGACGTCACCCGACCAGTGTGAGGCTTTGAACGCCACCATGAAGCAATCACATCTCGCTCCCGGTAGGCAGTCAGTCATCTTTTGTCGAATAACATGTTTCTAGGCTTCGAAGGCTAGGTTTTAACACCGTCTGACGTGGTCTGAACACACAGACGATTTTACACAGAGGTCGAACATTTTTGCACTTCTGATTAACAAATACCATTTGAACTTTTTACAGACAATTTAATTTTATATAATTTCCATATATAGTCAGGGAAAACTGAATCGCGGGTAGCTAGTTGTTTGGGAGACAGTGCTCCTGAAATAGTGGTCAGCGACTTCGACATAGGGCACATTGTTATGGCTCGGTGCTTGTGAACGAGCATATCAGGAACAGCGAAGCTGATCGGCTGTTCGCATGCTGTTATCGTGAAAATATATGAAAAGTGAGTGAGTGAAGGACGGTGAATCCTCCAAGAGCCGACAATGTGTTGGACGTCCATACCTCATCGCAGATAGTGGAGGCCGGACACTTGCCTTCCCTGAAAAGCAGTACGCGCGACGATCTGTGACACATCTGAGAACAGGGTGCAAAGCTGGTGCACGCACGTGTACTTCGGAAAACACCATTCAGCGAACATAGTTGAACGTGGAGTTCCACAGCAGACGACCCTTGCGTGTTCCCATATTGACCCAACGACATTTTCAATTACGTTGCAACTGGCAGGGGGTGATCGAGATTGGAACGTGCATTATTGGAAGTCGCTTGGACGGGCGAATCGTCGTGTCTGAATACGTCGCCATCCCGGCGAACTACGTCTCGAAATGTGCAGTGCGCCACGGACGCAGTGTTATGCTATGAGGGACATTCACCTCGGCTTGCATGGAACTGTCGTACTAATCGATTGAATACTAACATGACAGTTGTGCACTACGTTACATTATTACAGGCAGCTGCATCCCACCATGATGGATTACACCGTCGGCGACGGCATCTTCCAGCACGATAAATGGCTGAGTCACAAGGCCAAAATCACCAAAATCATGCTGCGGTGGTTTGAGGAGCGTGATAGTGAACTCACGTTGAAGTCTTGGCCATCGAATTCGCCTGATCTTAACCTGATGCAAGACACCGCAGCCACAGGTCAGCGGCCCGTAATTTGCAGGATTGCGTGACCTGTGCTTAGCTACATGGTGTCAAATAACTTCTGTATTGCCTTATTATAAATGTGGAGTAACGCTTTATCAAGCAGTGGTCAGATTGCTTCGGCTCTTCAATGTAGTTTGGCGTGTGACGTGACTGAAAATCGTCGTGCCGTGTACTCATCGTCAACATGACAATCTAGCACAGGATGGAAAGGATATGCATTACCCGCGTGTTTGTTCACATGCTGATCTATGCTGCCTGGCGTACGATCATCGATATCATGCAAAAAGTGCGATTTTAGCTTGCTTTCTTGTCTATTTAGCGTGAGTGAAACTTTTGAAATGTGGTGCTACATAAGAATACTGAAGATTAGATGGGTAGATCACGTAACTAATGGAGAGGTAATGAACAGAATTGGGGAGAAGAGGAAACTGGGGCACAACTGCACTAGAAGAAGGGATCGGTTAGTAGGACACGTTCTGAAGCATCAAGGTACCATCAGTTTAGTGTTGGAGGGAAACATGGAGGGTAAAAATCGTAGGGGGAGACGGAGATGTAGGTTGCAGTAGTCACTCGTAGATGAAGAGGCTTCCACAGGATAGAATAGCATGGAGAGCTGCATCAAACCAGTCTTTGGACTGAAGACAACAACAACAACAATCATTATCATACCGTGAGCGTCTCGATTCGGACAGAAACACCATCAGCAGTCTCAACTGCCGGAAGCATTTACTCAAGATAATCAGCATTTACAACAATTTAAAGTAAAAATGAGAACAATATTACCTCCCCTTTTGCAGTGGGTCTTTATCATATACACGAACAGGAAATTTAATTAGCTTATTCGAACGGAAACACTTCAGAAGGTACCTTCCGATATGGAAGAAGTATCATAGGCCACATTTCAACCGACATAGCGGGGACTGGAGCTAACTGACGAGCGGCAGGCGATGTCTAATCACTTAATCTAAATTCATACTCCCAAATAGCACCGACATAAACATATTACTAACACTTGATATGATGATACACTAGAACATTCTGCGTATGGTCTTGTGGAATAACTGCTAAAATATTTGGCTATTGTTTATTGAAAATAACGAAACACACTACTTATTCATGTCTTACTCTTGTCAAATCTGCTCGAAAAACCGAAAACTTTAAATAGCCGACTGGAGCAAGCTGAAGCCCTCGTTGCCTATTCAGCACCGCTTATTCCAAAGGAACTTCAGCCGTTAATGAATATTTATGGGCTCAAAGAATGTTTGAGCGAATCTTATTATCCCCTTGTTTTTAGTGAATACACATTTGCTGCAAAGAAAAAACACAGGACATTTTTTGCTACGGGCTATACCTAAACAGAACTACTACTGCTTATGTCACACTACCTAAAAGTTCATGAGCCTAACCACCTTAAATGAAAGTTGAAATTCAGGCCAGAGCAGCCACTGTTCGTTGACAGCGCGCTCGGTGACGAATAACCTTGTACTTCAGTTCACACAAAGGCAATTATTTTGTAAAAAGTTAATCGGACTTCGTATCAAGATGCAAGCTCTGTTTTCAAAGGCTTACATAACTAACGGCAGAGCGCTTATGGTGACCGATCGTTTAGTCACCAAGCAAGTCGCTCCCAACCTACTCTAAACGGCCAGAAATTACTTGCGTTATATAATTCAAATAGGAAAAGTGCAAGGTTACCCATTTTGCAAGATAAAACGAAGCTTAAATATAATGGTCCAGTTAGTATCCGTAAAACGTTACAATGAATATACTTAAATCTGTATCACGCCGCTGCCAGAAAGGAAAGAGATAACATAGATACACGTTCGCAAATTTAAGATTGGTACGTCATAAGTTTAAAGATCTCATTGTTCAAAAAGACTTTGCTCCTTTGCCGGCCACGGTGGCCGAGCGGCTCTAGGCGCTTCAGTCCGGAACCGCGCGACTGCTACGGTCGCAGGTTCCAATCCTGCCTCGGGCATGGATGTGTGTGATGTCCTTGGGTTAGTTAGGTTTAAGTAGTTCTAGGGGACTGAGTGCTCAGAGCCATTTGAACTTTGCTCCTTTATAAAACTATATATATATATATATATATATATATATATATATATATATATATATATATATATATAAAACGATAAAACTATTTTAATTGAAATAACATCAGAGTTCTTACATAGTAGTCAGTAAGCAGGAATATCACCTGACATTAATATTATCATGCCTCTAAAGGAGTACTCAGGCACAAGAGTTACCTTTGTTGTTTTATCAAAAGACTAGTTTAACACCCACCTCTTCACTCTAGTAGCCTATATGGCCTGCAGATATTTTTTTGTATTTGTTTAGCCGAATTTTGATGTTGTTCCGAAATTGCAGCACCTTCTAAGCTTTTCACGCTATTGAAGGCCATTTAAGCCTGGTCCTTTACGAATGTACGTCTGACCAAAAAAGATTTGGTAGCTGGACTGGCAAAGTTTTGTTAGCATGCCTTTTGCGTTCTTGTGGAGATATTGCCATAGCAACTTTCATATCCTAATAAATATTTCTTTACATCTAACCTAGAACTGAAATTCGAATTTTCATAAATTTAACTTAAAAATTCTTTAACGCAACGAAATATTTTCTTAAAAATTTTCACAAAAAAATTGTTCAAATCGCTCTGAGCACTATGGGACTTAACATCTGAGGTCATCAGCCCCCTAGAACTTAGGCCTACTTAAACCTACCTAACCAAAGAACATCACACACATCCATGCTCGAGGCAGGATTCGAACCTGCGACCGTCGCGGGCGCGCGGTTCCAGACTGTAGCGCCTAGGACCACTCGGCCACACCGGCCGGCATAAATTTTCATCCTGCAGTGCTCGCCCTTAGAGGTTGCATTTCCAAAAATGCTGAAACACGTATTTTATGATCTGACTGAGAAAGAAAATATTGGTTTTCATAGATATAACTTCAAAATTGCCTTAATTACGTCATATTGAAAAAAAATCAAATCATCCCCTATTTCACCCCCTTAGAGTTGGAATTTCGAAAAATCCCGTCTTAAACGATGCACACAATAAAATATCCACAGCCTGTCCAAACTTCAAATTTCTATTCTTAGCGATTTGGCTGGGCGATGATGTCAGTCAGAACGTTGTCTTTTATGCATAGAGATACACCCACCCACCCACCGCGTGCATTCCTTTGTTCTCTTATTGCTCCCTGTAGATGAGCTGTACCTTCAGTAAGACAATACACTACACCGCCGAAAGGTGTCATATTTTGAGTAACCCCCCTCCTCCCTCTCTCTCTCTCTCACTCACTCACTCACTCACTCACTCACTCACACACACACACACACACACACACACACACACACACACACAAGTCCTCTCCCCGACATGAGATAGTAAAAATCCTGTTGAACACGTCAGCGTCACCATCAAACGAAACGCTTGCGACTTGGTCCCAACTCAGACCCATCTCCTTCATTGATGATCAGGATGGATTGGTTGTGGATCGAAATGGGTAAGGGCCAAAGAGAGCACTACACAGTGCTGGGGAGGTCATGCTTCAGTTGCTCAAGAGAGGCAGCTATACATTTGTGAGCTAATCGGATTGCTAGGGCGAGAGCAACCTGTTTTCTTTTTTCCCTCGTGCACAAAGGGTCGTTGAGGCTCAGTGGGGGCAGCTCTGTTGCACTCGTGATGAAGGTGGCTCACAGAACGCTCAGGGGAGGCTCTCTCTGTGTTTTTCCTCCAAGCTGCTCCTGAACCGCTCGTGAGCATGCCGATAGCAAAGGAAGAAAAGGTGATTTGCGTCCTCCGTTTTAACGTGCGCACTACTCGACCACAATATTATTTTACCAGGTCTCCGTGGCCGTTACCAGGAACACGCGGTGACGTTGCAATAAATAAGTACAATGGTGAGTCAGGAAAGCTCATTGCAATGTGAATGTTTTCGAGACTGTTGTGTCCTTGTGAAACATCACGATACAAGCTCACGATAAGCCGACTGTAGCGCCCTCCACTCCCAGGTGCGACAACACTGTGGTCGACTAACAACTGACAACTGTGCGGCACTTCTACGTTCTTCGCTGCCTCACGCTACATCGTCCGTATAGGACGAAAGGATCTCGCATATCATTCACACAAAAAATCGTCTGATCTCGCGATACGTGTCTTTGTTGTTGGCTTCCCGAGGTTTTCTGAAGAATTCTGTGCCTCCAATTTCTATAACCTTGGCTGATTTGCGACGGTCACATTGCAGCAGTTGTAAATATAGTAACCCACATATGCTCGCGTACGTATATGGCTAGTTTGACAGCTCTATGGATGTTTCTCGGGCATTTGGTAATGAGAATATATATGGATCGTAGATGAAGTCTATTACATCTCTGTGTGTATAAAGAAGTGTGTCAGTTTTCTGTTTGATTGATTGTAATTCATACAAATCTACAGTTTTATTCCGATCTTTATGAAATTTTGCACACTTTACCTTCAAGACAAGAGGAAGACCACTGTCTATGTAAGACTCGTAATCTGACTTGAAACATACATTGAAGCAAATTAAAGCGGAAAGGTTGTTTGCAAAAATTTCTAAAAGGTCTCGGCCAGTTTACACGATACCGAATGAAAATTTGCGCGGACTTAGGCTATACATCTATACAGGGTGTTACAAAAAGGTACGGCCAAACTTTCAGGAAACACTCCTCACAAAC
Source organism: Schistocerca gregaria (assembly GCF_023897955.1). NCBI lineage: Eukaryota > Metazoa > Arthropoda > Insecta > Orthoptera > Acrididae > Schistocerca > Schistocerca gregaria. Next base: position 532,789,693 of record NC_064920.1, read on the forward strand.
AAAGAAAGAAAATATGTTATGTGGACATGTGTCCGGATACGCTTACTTTCCATGTTAGAGCTCATTTTATTACTTCTCTTCAAATCACATTAATCATGGAATGGAAACACACAGCAACAGAACGTACCAAAGTGACTTCAAACATTTTGTTACAGGAAATGTTCAAAATGTCCTCCGTTAGCGAGGATACATGCATCCACCCCCCGTCGCATGGAATCCCTGATGCGCTGATGAAGCCCTGGAGAATGGCGTATTGTATCACAGCCGTCCACAATACGAGCACGAAGAGTCTCTGCATTTGGTACCGGGGTTGCGTAGACAAGGGCTTTCAAATGCCCCCATAAATGAAAGTCAAGAGGGTTGAGGTCAGGAGAGCGTGGAGGCCATGGAATTGGTCCGCCTCTACTAATCCATCGGCCACCGAATCTGTTGTTGAGAAGCGTACGAACACTTTGATTGAAATGTGCAGGAGCTCCATCGCGCATGAACCACATGTTATGTCTTACTTTTAAAGGCACACGTTCTAGCAGCACAGGTAGAGTATCCCGTATGAAATCATGATAACGTGCTCCATTGAGCGCAGGTGGAAGAAACTAAAATGAGCTCTAACATGGGAATTAAGCGTTTCCGGACACATGTCCACATAACATCTTTTCTTTATTTATGTGTGAAGAATGTTTCCAGAAAGTCTGGCCGTACCTTTTTGTAACACCCTGTATATAATACGCATAACATATTAATATATGTACACTCCTGGAAATTGAAATATGAACACCGTGAATTCATTGTCGCAGGAAGGGGAAACTTTATTGAAACATTCCTGTGGTCAGATGCATCACGTGATCAGTGACAGAACCACAGGCACATAGACACAGTCAACAGAGCATGCACAATGTCGGCACTAGTACAGTGTATATCCACCTTTCGCAGCAATGCAGGGGCGCCTCAGTTGGACCAGCGTTCGTGCTGGACGTGCAGACCGCGTGAGACGACGCTTCATCCAGTCCCAAACATGCTCAATGGGGGACAGATCCGGAGATCTTGCTGGCCAGGGTAGTTGACTTAAACCTTCTAGAGCACGTTGGGTGGCACGGGATACATGCGGACGTGCATTGTCCTGTTGGAACAGCAAGTTCCCTTGCCGGTCTAGGAATGGTAGAACGATGGGTTCGATGACGGTTTGGATGTTCCGTGCACTATTCAGTGTCCCCTCGACGATCACCAGAGGTGTACGGCCAGTGTAGGAGATCGCTCCCCACACCATGATGCCGGGTGTTGTCCCTGTGTGCCTCGGTCGTATGCAGTCCTGATTGTGGCGCTCACCTGCACGGCGCCAAACACGCATACGACCATCATTGGCACCAAGGCAGAAGCGACTCTCATCGCTGAAGACGACACGTCTCCATTCGTCCCTCCATTCACGCCTGTCGCGACACCACTGGAGGCGGGCTGCACGATGTTGGGGCGTGAGCGGAAGACGGCCTAACGGTGTGCGGGACCGTAGCCCAGCTTCATGGAGACGGTTGCGAATGGTCCTCGCCGATACCCCAGGAGCAACAGTGTCCCTAATTTTCTGGCAAGTGGCGGTGCGGTCCCCTACGGCACTGCGTAGGATCCTACGGTCTTGGCGTGCATCTGTGCGTGTCTGCGGTCCGGTCCCAGGTTGACGGGCACGTGCACCTTCCGCCGACCACTGGCGACAACATCGATGTACTGTGGAGACCTCACGCCCCACGTGTTGAGCAATTCGGCGGTACGTCCACCCGGCCTTCCGTATGCCCACTATACGCCCTCGCTCAAAGTCCGTCAACTGCACATATGGTTCACGTCCACGCTGTCGCGGCATGCTACCAGTGTTAAAGACTGCGATGGAGCTCCGTATGCCACGGCAAACTGGCTGACACTGACGGCGGCGGTGCACAAATGCTGCGCAGCAAGCGCCATTCGACGGCCAACACCGCGGTTCCTGGTGTGTCCTCTGTGCCGTGCGTGTGATCATTGCTTGTACAGCCCTCTCGCAGTGTCCGGAGCAAGTATGGTGGGTCTGACACACCGGTGTCAATGTGTTCTTTTTTCCATTTCCAGGAGTGTACAAAATACATAAAGCAAGAACGCTGTTATCAGACATCTGCAAAAGTACTTGACCGATTTACTTCAGAGTTCTCAGTCACTTCAGATTTTTACATTCAAATGAAACAATGAAGAAAATCAATGAAAAGTTGAATACCTAACAAACGAATATGTCTTGGTAAACAGACTGTAATACCTATCACGAGAACAAATTACAGCGGCAGTACTCGTCTTGGAGATAGTACCATCAGACGGTAATAGATCACGGGACAAGCGAAAGCTCGATAATTTGACAGAAACAAGAAGCAAACTCTCTGGCCGTTGGAGAGCCTATTTCCAGGTGTAAGGCAGGCTACCGCCATCACGGGGTCATGACGTACTCATTCCTCGCATTTCGCTGATACCTAATGATTTAGTACGCCCTTGGATAAAAGCGATTGCACTTTCCTATGCGGCTTCCATTCGCTGCAAGTATCAACAAGACACAGGACCTGTCATTTGTGTGGCAGATATTAAACAACCCGGGCAACGCTGAGCACTGCAGCTAGTGAAACACGTTTGTAAAAGTACCTCAAGGTTGTATGTGTACGCATGTAAAAGATATGCCCTTCGGAAATAAACTTTGTAGTTCTATACAAGTTGTCATCTTCCGTCATTAAGAAGACGTAATCATAAGAAACTGGATAGAAACGCACCACATATATTTCTCATTTAGTATAAATAAGTATACCGTACAGGATAGTTTTCCTCGTATTTAATGCTTTTATCTGCCGTTTCGCCCCTGAGTGAGTTTGCCAAAACCAAATTTAGTGCACTGTTTTCATGTTGTGAAATCAATGGTAGTCGACAGCCATATAGTCGGAAAGACATTCAGTTGCTCGTACTCAACTACGTTCTGATGTGTGAATGAAAAAGGCATCTACATTTACGACTTATGTAGACCTCCGATTTGAAATATTGTACTACCTCTTCTACAGGTTCTGCTTTATTCTGTATAAACTTTCTGATGTTGATGTGTCTCGTACATATATTTTCGAAACAGAAAAAGCGTATAATCTGTGACACTTGAGCTTATTGAGCATTATCAAGCATTTTTATTTGGTTTATGAGAGCAATATTTTTTCCTCCGGTGCTTTCAACAATTAGTTACCACCCCCTTTTATCGTTCATTTGCAATCATATTTGTTTCTAGAATAATATTCCATACGCACCAGCCAGTATATTCTGACCGACCATCTATTAGCGCACGTGCTGTCCGGGCGTTGGCACATAAAGCAGCAGCAATTACTCGTAACATGAATTCTACAACTCTTTGGCGCGTCACCAACGACAGACCGCCCATAGATCTAGTCGCAGCGCGTGCATTTCCCGTAGATTACGAGCTGCGTGTTCCTGAGTGCTCTGAGGTGGTTCTCGCAGATCCCACAAATTTGTTCCGCATGGTTGATGTATGTAAAAACCGGCAGTGTAGACTGTCAAGTTACACACAATCCTCTGAAGTCGAATCAAATCCCTGTCGACAGGAGATTTCACAATGATTCCATATTTTATTATTTACAAAAGGCTTTCGACACCGTTCCTCACAAAAGATTTCTAATCAAATTGCGTGCTATGGAAAAGTGTGAAGTTTTTCACATGAGCTTGAAAAGGAATCCCTTAAATTTCGGTTACAGAATACGACACACACATCCAAAAGCTATAAATTCAAGTGAATACTTAAACGGATTGCAATTACGAAGAACTTTAATTGGAACGATCACGTAGATAAAGTTGTGGGGAAAGCAAACCAAAGATAGTGATTCAAAACTAGACATGATTGTCTTGGGGGGATTGAGGCGATCGTACTTAAAATAGAAATATGGCATTTCAATCTTTGATCGTTATTTTTTTATTTTCCATGACCGGTTTCAGGCTGGCTGCCCATCTTGGCAGATCATATATTGCAGTTGCAGAGTAACTTGTCAGTACAGAACTATCGGTTCGCTGTCATAACTCAAAGCGAACCGATAGTTCTGTACTCACAAGTTACTTTGTAACTGCAATATATGATCTGAAGATGGACAGCCAGCCTGAAACCGATCATTGAAAATAAAAAATAGCGATCAAACACTGAAATGTCATATTTTTATTTAATCAAAGATAGTGAGTATTGGCAGAACAAGTGAAAATAGGTTAGGTGTACTAGAGAGGCAGCGTACAATAAGCTTGTGGGGGATTCGCACCAGATAGGATTGGGCAGAACAAAAAGTTCAATGGAAGGCAGCTAGTTTTGTATTATAGCTGGCGGCTACACGGGTAGCGGAGGCTGTGTGGCGTGGACTGGGCAGTTTTTTAGGTTGGAAGGCCTCGGGAAAGTACGGGGTGGGCTGCAATGTCAAAGGGTGCTTGGCAATTACAGGACGTGCTTGGATCAAGGAACAGTCGGAATTATAGCTGTAAATTGTTGTAGTTGCGCTGGAAAAGTCCCTGAGCTTCAAGCGCTAATAGAAAGCACAGAAGCTGATATCGTTATAGGTACAGAAAGCTGGCTAAAGCTTGAAATAAGTTCTGCAGAAATTTTTACGAAGTCTCAGACGGTGTTCAGGAAAGATAGATTAGGCAGAATTGGTGGTGGAGTGTTCGTGTCTGTCAGTAGTGGTTTGTCTTGTAGTGAAGTCGAAGTAGATACTCCGTGCGAATTGGTATGGGTGGAGGTTATACTTAACAGCCGAATTAAGTTAATAATTGGCTCCTTCTACCGACCCCCAGACTGCGATGATACAGTTGCGGAACAGTTCAGAGAAAGTTTGAGTCTCGTAACAAATAAATACCCCACTCATACGGTTATAGTTGGTGGGGACTTCAACCTACCCTCGGTATGTTGGCAAAAATACTTGTTCAAAACCGGTGGTAGGCAGAAAACGTCTTCCGAGATTGTCCTAAATGCTTTCTCCGAAAATTATTTCGAGCAGTTAGTCCACGAACCCACGCGAATTGTAAATGGTTGCGAAAACACACTTGACCTCTTGGCCACAAACAATCCAGAGCTGATAGAGAGCATCATGACTGATACAGGGATTAGTGATCACAAGGTCATTGTAGCTAGGCTCAATACCATTTCTTCCAAATCCATCAGAAACAAACGCAAAATAATTTTATTTAAAAAAGCGGATAAAGTGCCACTAGAAGCCTTCCTAAAAGACAATTTCCATTCCTTCCGAACTGACTATGCGAATGTAGACGAGATGTGGCTCAAATTCAAAGATATAGTAGCAACAGCAATTGAGATATTCATACCTCATAAATTGGTAAGAGATGGAACGGATCCCCCGTGGTACACAAAAAAGGTCCGAACGCTGTTGCAGAGGCAACGGAAAAAGCATGCGAAGTTCAGAAGAACGCGAAATCCCGAAGATGGGCTAAAATTTACAGACGCGCGAAATTTGGCACGTACTTCGATGCGAGATGCCTTTAATAGGTTCCACAACGAAACATTGTCTCGAAATTTGGTAGAAACTCCGAAGAAATTCTGGTCGTATGTAAAGTACACAAGCGGCAAGACGCAGTCAATACCTTCGCTGCGCAGTGTCGATGGTACTGTTACCGACGACTGTGCCGCTAAAGCGGAGTTATTGAACGCAGTTTTCCGAAATTCCTTCACAAGGGAAGACGAATGGAATATCTACATCTGCTAGCATGAGTTTCTTAGAAGTAGATACCTTAGGGGTTGCGAAGCAACTCAAATCGCTTGATACGGGCAAGTCTTCAGGTCCAGATTGTATACCGATTAGGTTCCTTTCAGATTACGCTGATACTATAGCTCCCTACTTAGCACTCATATACAACCGCTCGCTCACCGATAGATCTGTACCTACAGATTGGAATATTGCGCAGGTCGCACCAGTGTTCAAGAAGGGTAGTAGGAGTAATCCATTTAACTACAGACCTATATCATTGACGTCGGTTTGCAGTAGGGTTTTGGAGCATATACTGTATTCAAACATTATGAATCACCTCGAAGGGAACGATCTATTGACACGTAATCAGCATGGCTTCAGAAAACATCGCTCTTGTGCAACGCAGCTAGCTCTTTATTCGCACGAAGTAATGGCCGCTATCGACAGGGGATCTCAAGTTGATTCCGTATTTCTAGATTTCCGGAAAGCTTTTGACACCGTTCCTCACAAGCGACTTCTAATCAAGCTGCGGAGCTATGGGGTGTCGTCTCAGTTGTGCGACTGGATACGTGATTTCCTGTCAGGAAGGTCGCAGTTCGTAGTAATAGACGGCAAATCATCGAGTAAAACTGAAGTGATATCAGGTGTTCCCCAGGGAAGCGTCCTGGGACCTCTGCTGTTCCTGATCTATATAAATGACCTGGGTGACAATCTGAGCAGTTCTCTTAGATTGTTCGCAGATGATGCTGTAATTTACCGTCTAGTAAGGTCATCCGAAGACCAGTATCAGTTGCAAAGCGATTTAGAAAAGATTGCTGTATGGTGTGTCAGGTGGCAGTTGACGCTAAATAACGAAAAGTGTGAGATGATCCACATGAGTTCCAAAAGAAATCCGTTGGAATTCGATTACTCGATAAATAGTACAATTCTCAAGGCTGTCAATTCAACTAAGTACCTGGGTGTTAAAATTACGAACAACTTCAGTTGGAAGGACCACATAGATAATATTGTCGGGAAGGCGAGCCAAAGGTTGCGTTTCATTGGCAGGACACTTAGAAGATGCGACAAGTCCACTAAAGAGACAGCTTACACTACACTCGTTCGTCCTCTGTTAGAATATTGCTGCGCGGTGTGGGATCCTTACCAGGTGGGATTGACGGAGGACATCGAAAGGGTGCAAAAAAGGGCAGCTCGTTTTGTATTATCACGTTATAGGGGAGAGAGTTGTTTCTCCCGTGTACATTCGTTCTCATTATTCATAATTTTAAACAAAAGTTGTATACATAGCAATGCGCTGTTTTGTTTCCTTCTTCGCAGTCTGTTTTAACACAAAACAGGAAAGGTGTATTTATGAGATGTCGACTTATGATTAGAATACTAGACAATCTGAATGGTCCGCAACTTTGTAATTCTATCCGTTTGCAGATAAAAACTATGCGAAATACTATCATCGAAGTTACTATCCAGCAGCTGGAGAGGTCTCTATAATACGCCGTATACATATGATCCCGACCGATTGTTCCGTTCATTTTAAGTCACTTCAATTCACAATCAAGGTGTCTTTTGCAATAACAATTGACATGCTGTAACATCAGAGAGAGGGGGGAGAAGAGGAGAGAGAGAGAGAGAGAGAGAGAGAGAGAGGGGGGGGGGGGGGGGGAAGGAAGAAGGAAATTGACATAGAAAGGGGGAAAGAAGAGATGGATATAAAGAGGGTCGGGGACGGAGGTCGATAGAGAGGGGGAGAATGAAATTTGGATGTATATCCAATTTCCCTTACATTTTTAGTTATATATATACACCATATATCATGTGAACTATTCTTTTATCCATATGGTGAGGAACGAGTGAGTTTACAAGGTACGTGGTTTACATTAATGAACACACTGTTGTTACTCCTACTCGTGCAACTACGTTTTTTGCGAAATATTTATGAACTGCGATGTATTGTCTGATTCGCTAGTCGAACGTATTGTGGAATAAAAGTTGGTGCTGGTTCCGCTATACATCGAGAATAACGTTAGTTTCGTGTCCCGTGACCAGTTCAAGGAGGCATAGCTAGATGAAATGATACCGGCTTTGAAGGCAGGTCAGTTGAGATAATATTCTCGAACTCAGTCATCGCTCTTAGGAGTTAAAACTTGCTTCCTGGATGAACAAGGTGTCCACTTCACACATGCAGACCTCGCTTGATGCGCCTTGAAAAGAAAGAACTAGTTATCCAATGCAAGTTTTGCCTCTCAACAAGCGAGACTGTATTTCGGGTCACGAAATTCTAGGTAATGGAGGAGGCCTCGGCTGTGCTGGCATAGCTGAGTTGGCAGAGGTTCTGCCAATAGAGGGCTCCGACGCCCACTTGGCAGGCGCGAGTGTTTCTATAGCAGCGGCAACAGGATGGAGAGCGGACACACGCACGAGGTCACATCGAGCGATATATCAGAGGTAGTTAGAAATGAGGCGCGTCCGAAGGAGTAACAGCATAGGTAAGAAGATTGTGGAAATACTCAGGTCGCATGATAAATGCTACAGCGAAAAGATACCTTAAATCCATCAAAGTAGGTGTAGGGGGAAGTCGTTCCTCACACCGTGCATGAAATGAAATGCCGTTGATTGAGTGGCGTTCAGCAGATATGTGAGAAAATGTAAAGGACGGACGGAGACGTGGGTGTAATTAAAAGAAAATTAAGAAGTTTCTTAACGAACTTCACTGCTTGCATCGGCGATTGTTTAGGAAACTTCTGCAAAAATCTGATTACACGTGGTGCCCCAGATCGAAAGAGCAATATTTCAGATATACAACTAACGTATGCTCTGTTTTTACTTTCGAGACAAAAACATGTACATTTTCATCGTCATTACGTAAAGGTGTAGCTCAGCCTATCAGCGTGTCGTAGTGATGACGTATGCCGACCAGTCGCCTCCATGGTCACCAGACACAAGCTACGACAGTCAGTTTTCCTGAAGAAGACGACGGATGCTTTTGTCGAAAGCGTTCTAGGCGCTGCAGTCCGGAACCGCGGGACTGCTGCGGTCGCCTCGGACATGAATGTGTGTGATGTCCTTAGGTTAATTAGGTTTAAGTAGTTCTGAGTTCTAGGGGACTGATGACCTCAGATTTTAAGTCCCATAGTACTCAGAGCAATTTGAACCATTTTGTCGAAAACTCGAGATTTTCTTCAGATTTGACGCGATGAACAGGGAATAGTTATTCCATTACACAGCTTATGATCGGCCATATTTGCAACTGCGAAGACATTTCATGTATAAAAATTAAATTGTTTTGAAGTGTTTTCTGGAACTGTATGTTTGTAGCGTAGCCATATATGGAAGTGAAATGTTGACTATTAACAGTAAAAACAAAGACAAATTTTTGGAATGTGATGTTACAGAAGAACGCTGAAGATGATGTCGTGCAACTAATGAACACAGACTGAATGTAATTGAGGAAGAAAGAGCTTTACGGCACAGTTTGTGGGGAAAGTGTGTATGTGTGTGTTTGGGGGGGGGGGAGGGGGGGGGAGTGTCTGGTAGTTAAAACCGGGCGAGGTAAACAGTCTTGAGTACTGTAAGCATGAGATTTTCAAATGATGATTGCATTCTTAAGACTGGAGAGTAAAACAATTGAAACAGCGTCTTCCTTCCGTACAGTCTACACATACTCATCGCAGCTGTACATACAAAGAGTTAAAATTTATACCTTCCGCTCACAATTCGCAAAGGAAACGTGCATTATTATTATTATGCGAGCTGATCAATTCTTTCCCTTTTTTTCTTATAGCTTTTAAAGATATTTTAGTTTATCGCCAATTTGGATGTTTTCGTCATTATTTGGTATATTTCAAAATTTAGTGGTTGATGAAGTATTTCTATTATTTCAAAATATACTGTACACATAATTGAAGCTATGGAAGCAGGTGTTCTGATACAGTGTCGTTTCTTATCTCTTGCAGGTGCGTGTGGGTGCTGCTGGTAAGTTTCCATTAAGGAGGATTTAAAGATAGTCACTTGAAAATGTAAGTATACCGAAATTACATTTCTGCACCTAGGTATATGGTCAGCAATCCACTGTACAATGAGGGGCGGAGGGTACATTGCACCAGCGATCTTCTGCCCTATTCCATACGCATACCGACGGAGGGAAAGTAACTGACCAAATGGCTCTGCACGCGTTCTCCCTCTCCTCTTTCTCATTACTTTTTATTCTTACCTTCCATTCTTTCTCCTGAATGGATGGAGAGAAGAGTTCGTGAGAGAGCTTATGCCCTTTCTCAGCCACAAGTTTTGCTGTCCTATGTGGACTCCATTTATTTATAGATAGGGAGAAAGGAAATCTTAATTAACTGTTCATTGTTTCTATTTATTTTATTTTGATTTTTAGGGATATGGCATAATCCCAGCATCCCCTTACAAATGAGGAAACGCCTGTAAAACCTGGGAGTACTTTGAACACAGTAGGATTGCCTCTCATGTTCTTAGGTTTTTTTCCTTGGTTTTCTAGTAAGCGATGGTTCAGTTCGCTGGCTACCCTTGTTAACAGCTCTGTTTCAGAAAATAGCTCAAATGGCTCTGAGCACTATGGGACTTATCATCTGTGGTCATCAGTCCCCTAGAACTTAGAACTACTTAAACTTAACTAACTGAAGGAAATCACACACATCCATGCCAGAGGCAGGATTCGAACCTGCGACCACAGCGGTCGCGCGGTTCCAGGATGAAGCGCCTAGAACGGCTCGGCCACACCGGCCGGCCTACAGTTCTTTTTCGTTGAAGTCTTCCTCTGTTGTTTGCTTACGCATTGGGCTATTGCATGTGGCGGTTAACTGTGTTGATACCTTGGAAATTTGGAAACTGTAACTCCAGGTTTGAGTAGGTTTGTAGTTGATTTATTAGTGCTTAATCTATTCTGTCCAGCTTTACTGGCAAGTTCAGTGAACCAATACCGGGTGGTCCATTGATAGTGACCGGGCCAAATACCTCACGAAATAAGCATCAAACGAAAAAACTACAAAGAACGAAACTTGTCTAGCTTGAAGGGGGAAACCAGATGGCGGTATGATCGGCCCGCTAGATGGCGCTGCCATAGGTCAAACGGATATCAACTGCGTTTTTAAAAAATAGGAACCTCCATTTTTTATTACGTGTTCTTGTAGTACATAAACAGATATGAATGTTTTAGTTGGACCACTTTTTTCGCTTTGTGATAAATGGCGCTGTAATAGGCACAAACGTGTAAGTACGTGGTATCACGTAACATTCTGCCAGTGCGGACGGTATTTGCTAAGGGGTGCATTACCCGTGTTAAAATGAACCGTTTACCAATTGCGGAAAAGATTGATATAGTGTTGGTGTCTGGCTATTATGATCAAAATGCCCAACGGACGTCGTCATCCAAGTGGCAGGACCGTTCGCCGGATAGTTACGTTATTTAAGGAAACAGAAAGTGTTCAGCCACATGTGAAACGTCAACCACGACCTGCAACAAATGATGATGCCCAAGTACGTGTTTTAGCTGCTGCCGCGGCTAATGTGCATATCAGTAGCAGACAAATTGCGTGAGATTCGGGAATCTCAAAAACGTCGGTGTACAGAGGAATGTCGTTAAACGTGTTGCCAAATGCATTGAGGTTGACGGACATAATTTTGAGCATTTATTGCATTAATGTGGTATTTACAGGTAATCACGCTGTAACAGCATGCGTTTTCAGAAATGATATGTTCATAAAGGTACATGTATCACATTGGAACAACCAAAATAAAATGTTCAAACGTACCTACGTTCTGTATTTTAATGTAAGAAACCTACCTGTCGGTGGCAGGATGAACAAGACTTCTGGCCAGGTGACTACAGGGTTATAAACACAAAATCAAATAGGGGTAAGGCAGGAGTAGGTTTAATAATGAACAGGAAAATAGGAATGCGGGTAAGCTACTACAAACAGCATAGTGAACGCATTATTGTGGCCAAGATAGATACGAAGCCCACACCTACTACAGTAGTACAAGTTTATATGCCAACTAGCTATGCAGATGACGAAGAAATTGAAGAAATGTATGATGAAATAAAAGAAATTATTCAGATAGTGAAGGGAGACGAAAATTTAATACTCATGAGTGACTGGAATTCGAGTGTAGGAAAAGGGAGACAAGGAAACGTAATAGGTGAATATGGATTGGGGCTAAGAAATGAAAGTGGAAGCCGCCTGGTAGAATTTTGCACAGAGCACAACTTAATCATAGGTAACACTTGGTTTAAGAACCATGAACGAAGGTTGTATACATGGAAGAACCCTGGAGATACTAAAAGGTATCAGATAGATTATGTAATGGTAAGACAGAGATTTAAGAATCAGGTTTTAAATTGTAAGACATTTCCAGGGGCAGATATGGACTCTGACCACGATCTATTGGTTATGACCTGTAGATTAAAACCGAAGAAACTGCAAAAAGGTGGGAATTTAAGGAGATGGGACCTGGATAAAATGAAAGAGTTTCAGGGAGAGCATAATGGAACAATTGACAGGAATGGGGGAAACAAATACAGTAGAAGAAGAATGGGTAGCTCTGAGGGATGAAGTAGTGAAGGCAGCAGAGGATCAAGTAGGTAAAAAGACGAGGGCGAGTAGAAATCCTTGGGTAACAGATGAAATATTGAATTTAATTGATGAAAGGAGAAAATATAAAAATGCAGTGAATGAAGCAGGCAAGAAGGAATACAAACGTCTCAAAAATGAGATCGACAGGAAGTGCAAAATGGCTAAGCAGGGATAGCTAGAGGACAAATTTAAGGATGTAGAGGCTTATCTCACTAGGGGTAAGATAGATACTGCCTACAGGAAAATTAAAGAGGCCTTTGGAGAAAAGAGAACCACTTGTATGAATATCAAGAACTCAGATGGAAACCCAGTTATAACCAAAGAAGGGAAAGCAGAATGTGGAAGGAGTATGTAGAGGGTCTATACAGGGGCAATGTTCTTGAGGACAATATTATGGAAACGGAAGAGGATGTAGATGAAGATGAAATGGGAGATACGATAGTGCGCAAAGAGTTTGACAGAGCACTGAAAGACCTGAGTCGAAACAAGGCCCCGGGAGTAGACAAAATTCCATTAGAACTACTGACGGCCTTGGGAGAGCCAATCCTGACAAACTCTACCATCTGGTGAGCAAGATGTATGAGACAGGCGAAATACCCTCAGACTTCAAGAAGAATATAATAATTCCAATCCCAAAGAAAGCAGGTGTTGACAGATGTGAAAATTAACGAACAATAAGTTTAATAAGCCATAGCTGCAAAATACTAACACGAATTCTTTACAGACGAATGGAAAAACTGGTAGAAGCCGACCTCGGGGAAGATCAGTTTGGATTCCGTAGAAATACTGGAACACGTCAGGTAATACTGACCTTACGACTTATCTTAGAAGAAAGATTAAGAAAAGGCAAACCTACGTTTCTAGCATTTGTAGACTTAGAGAAAGCTTTTGACAATGTTGACTGGAATACTCTCTTTCAAATTCTGAAGGTGGCAGGGGTAAAATACAGGAAGCGGAAGGCTATTTACACTTTGTACAGAAACCAGATGGCAGTTACAAGAGTCGAGGGACATGAAAGAGAAGCAGTGGTTGGGAAGGGAGTGAGACAGGGTTGTAGCTCTCCCCGATGTTATTCAATCTGTATATTGAGCAAGCAGTGAAGAAAACAAAAGAAAAATTCGGAGTAGGTATTAAAATCCATGGAGAAGAAATAAAAACTTTGAGGTTCGCCGATGACATTGTAATTCTGTCAGAGACAGCAGAGGACTTGGAAGAGCAGTTGAACGGAGTGGATAGTGTCTTGAAAGGAGGATATAAGATGAACATCAACAAAAGCAAAACGAGGATAATGGAATGTAGTCGAATTAAGTCGGATGATGTTGAGGGAATTAGATTAGGAAAAGAGACTCTTAAAGTAGTAAAGGAGTTTTGCTATTTGGGGAGCAAAATAACCGATGATGGTCGAAGTAGAGAGGATATAAAATGTAGACTGGCAATGGCAAGGAAAGCGTTTCTGAAGAAGAGGAATTTGTTAACATCGAGTATAGATTTAAGTGTCAGGAAGTCATTTCTGAAAGTATTTGTATGGAGTGTAGCCATGTATGGAAGCGAAACAAGGACGATTAATAGTTTGGACAAGAAGAGAATAGAAGCTTTCGAAATGTGTTGCTACAGAAGAATGCTGAAGATTAGATGGGTAGATCACATAACTAAAGAGGAAGTATTGAATCGGATTGGGGAGAAGAGAAGTTTGTGGCACAACTTGACCAGAAGAAGGGATCGGTTGGTAGGACATGTTCGGAGCCATCAAGGGATCACCAATTTCGTATTGGAGGGCAGCGTGGAGGGTAAAAATCGTAGAGGGAGACCAAGAGATGACTACACGAAGCAGATTCAGAAGGATGTAGGTTGCAGTAGGTACTGGGAGATGAAGAAGCTTGCACAGGATAGAGTAGCATGGGGAGCTGCATCTCAAACCAGTCTCAGGACTGAAGACCACAACAACAAACAATGTGTTACCAACTGTTCGTCTAAAATTGTGAGCCATATGTTTGTGACTATTACAGGGCCATCTATCACAAAGCGAAAAAAGTGGTCCAACTAAAACATTCATATTTCTTTACGTACTACACGAATATGTAATAAAATTACGGGTTCCTATATTTAAAAAAAGAAAAAGAAAAAGCAGTTGATATCTGTTTGCCCTATGGCAGCGCCATCTAGCGGGAAAACCATAGCGCTATCTGGTTTCCCCCTTCAAGCTAGACAAGTTTCATTCTTTGTAGCTTTTTCGTTTGACGCTTATTTAGTGAGATATTTGGCCCGGTCACGATCAATGGACCACCCTGTGTAGTCAAAGAATTATATTAGATATTTCATAGATGTAGTTGTTTGGTGTATTTATGGCGGTTGTTGCAGCTATTCTTAGGATTCTCCTTTTCGGTCTGAATAATCTTTTTGTTGGGTTTGGGTTAGCCATCCAGAGAGACCATGCATATTTGAAAATATTGGCCTTCTGTGTACGAACTAATGTTACGTTGGAAGCGCTCTTTATGCGTACTTATGCCAGATACAAGATGACGTTCCTTATGCTAGATACACGATGACAGCAGCATAATTGTCATGCATTATTCTTCGAATACAGACTGTGCAAAATTTACCAACCTGATTTTGCTCGAACATCATCGCCATTCTTCCAAAGATAAATGTTAAGGTTTCTGGAGCGTCACTCTTACACTTTTCTGTGAGCTATACTGACAGAATGCGATCAGCGGCGCATGTCTCGGCATTCGTTCCTTGTCTGCAGTCAAACCTGTTTGATGACGCCAAATCCTGAAGCAGTATTGTCAAGTTAAGCGCTGGCGTCCCGTTTGCCATGTCCTGGACAGATTCACTGCGCTGTCACAGAACACTCCGAACACAGACTTCTTTCGCCTTACCTGCTACATTTTAGGTGTTTATCCCACCATAAAATCAGACGACAAGGCCCTGGTTCTCTAGTGGTAAAGTGTGTGGCTGGAGATCTAGAGGTCGCGGAATCGAATCCCGGCCGAACCACGGAAATTTTCAGTCTGCCTTTAATCTTACCTTCATCCCTTAACGGTGTGAGGAGTCACCAGGAACGACGAATGGTTCGAATTTCAGGTTAAACTACACGTCCCCGTCCGCAGATGGATAATGCGGCAGGATAGTGACACGCCAGTCGCCAAAGTGGCGTCCAACTGAAAGAGTTGGACGAGGCCATTGAGCCTCACTCAGTTTTTATTACAAGGCTAAAAGCAAACATCTGAAGCATGTCACACCAAATAAATTATGATACGACTTGAAATGAGACGAACACTTAAAATCATTGTTGCGGTGGGCGAAAGGAAAACCTATATGTAGCTACACTGCAGTTTACAGCCGCCTTCCGACACATCTAAATCACTTCTGTAACAATTTCTAGAGTATTTCTCCAGCTTTTGGTGTACTGTATAGTAGCCGTGGTAGCACATATCTAACTACAGGGGATAGGCAAAATAATGTGAACAGTGGTAGTACTGGGATGGTTGTGTTCGACGGTCAACAATGCAGGCAAGGCCAGTGTAGCGCTGGACTGTGCGTCTTCAGTACGGTCTAGGCATCAGTGCCGGTTGTTTACGAGTATTGCACACTTCGTATTTGCATTCAGATGTCGAGGTCAATGTGCAGTGTAAGACCTAACAGAGTTCCAAAGAGGGCAGATTTGGGGGGGGGGGGGGGGGGGGGAATTAGCTGGAGCATCAGTAGCTAAGACAGCCAACTTGTTGAGTGTTTGAAGAGCAACTGTTTCAACAGTCATGAAAGCCTACACAAAACATGGAAAGACATCATCGTGTAGACGTAATAGTGGGCTCGAATCAAAACTAACTGACAGAGCGTCGTAGTCTAACACGAATTCTGTCTAAACAGCAATTCTGTCTAAACAGCACAAAATTACGGCGGCTAAAGTGACTGCAGAGCTCAATAGCCATCTTCGAGACCCCGTATCTATCGACACTGTCCACAGATAACTCAATAAAGCGAAGATTCACGGACGAGCTGCTGTAACGAAACCATTAATGACGACGACCAACGCAAAGAAGGGTAAAACATTGTGTCAGGAGCATAAACCCCGGATGGCTTATCAGTGATTGGTTGGTTAGTTTATTTGGGAGAGGGGACCAAACAACGAAGTCATCGGTTCCATCGGATTAGGGAAGGATGGAGAATGAAGTCGGCTGTGTCTTTTCAAAGGAACCATCCCGGCATTTGCCTGAAGCGGTTTAGGGAAGTCACGGAAAACCGAGATCAGGATGGCCGAACGCGGATTTGACCGTCTTCCTCTCGAACGCGGGTCCTGAGTGCTAACCACTGCGCCACCTCGCTCGGTAATCAGTAGAAACACGTCATATGGTCCGATGAGTCAACGTTTCCGTTATTACAATATAGGGCCGGGTTTACCTCTGGAGAACGCCAAAAGATGCCTACAATTCTGATTGCTTGATTTTAACGGTTAAGCGTGGAGGTGGAAGTGTGATGGCGTGGGCAGCCGTATCATGGTATTCTGCTGGTCCCATCATTACTCTCAAACGCCGTGTTACAACCAACGATTATGTCAACATTTTTGGTGATCAGGTGTACTCCGTGATTCAAATGTTGTTCCCCAACAATGATGCCATATTTCAGGACGATAATGCACCTATTCACACAACCAGGACAGTACAGTCGTGGTATGAGGAGCATGCAACTGCACTGCATCGTCTTCCCTGTCTAGCACAGTTCCCGGGCTTGAAATTGTCGAACCCTTGTGGATAGTATTGGAGTGCAGACTCCGGAGCAGATTTCCGCCTGATGGAAGAGTGGAATAACATTCCACTTATGTCATTATTCGCTGCTGTATTCAGTACAAATAGGGTCCAATCCCTTATCAATAAACCATTCCCAAGTAAGTACAGGTGTTCACATTATTTTGCCTATCCCCTGTACTTCACACTCCCTGGTAGAATCGTCTCGTAGTGCGATCATAGGAATAAGATAACACACATTAGGCCTCATGCAGCCTCACATTGACGGCCATTTTTCCCACGCTCAGTACGATTGGACGCTACAGAAAAACGCTTTTAGTGGTACGAAGTACCATACACCATGCACTGCTCAGTGGCTTTGGAAGTATGGATGTGGGTGTAGAACTAGATGTAGCTGCAGCTGTATCTTCGTAGTATTCCCATTAGATGTGGCAAGCCCTACATGTTTGCCAAAAACCTTGTAATCCAGAATCTTGGAATTCGGAAGTTGGCCGTGGATTTAGTTATTCCAGGTAGTACTATTAAAGGATTTAGTGCTTTACTACCTGAACTATTCACTTGCCTGTGCTTTCCTTGTCTTAATCCACATGGACAATATGGGGCGCTGTCTTATTATACGACTACTTTTCCTTGGATAGCTGGAAGTCGATAGAAGCGTAGTTCAAGGTAAATACGAGGTCCACGTAGACACAAGAAAAATTAAAAAAGATTAAGAAAAAATAACATGTACAACAGATTCCTATTCGAGCTTTGAAACACTCAAATAAAACTACAAATTTTGCGAAAACTGAGGCGGACTAAAGTTCAGTCCGAAAATCCGGAATGCAATTGACATGTTCCGTCAGGCTGAGGACGTAAGTACAGAAAAATATATAACTTCTACAAAAGTGGTGTGAGGCGCGCGTGCATTGGTTCGACTTTTAATGAAGCGGCTGGCATAGATGGGTCCTTTAAACCTGGAGGCGAATATGTGTACCACAATTTTCTCCTCTGTTACACAGGGAGCCCTGATCATTCCCAAGTAAACATATCTGTAATACGTGGGTCTTTGATTTTAAAAAAAGTTTACGAGATACTGCAGAATATAAACCAGAATCCGATGCGATTGGTTGAAGCAAATACACGAACAAGTTTCATTAGCTCTCTGTACCATACCTCGCAGTCATAGCAGTCTGTAATTCTGCGTCATGATCAGTGTGATCATCATCAAACACAGGAACTGAAATGGCAGCATCCCACTCATAACCAAAAAGCCTATGGCTGGAAGCAACCGCTAAAGTTCATTTTATAACCGCGAAACACTCTTACATCAAAGAACTTAACTAACCATAAGCTTAGAGAGGTTCATTTGTACTTAAGTAGAAGGGGGAGGGGGAGAAACGAAAGGAAAGTGGAGGGAGTACTGATGTCAGCTGCATCAGAACTTTATGCGGAATCAGCGGCGACGGGTGAAAAAGTGTGCCGGACCGGGGTTGGAACCCATGATCCTCTGCTTATTAGGCAGTTGCGTCAACCACTGCGCCACCGGGGACACAGGGTTCACCGCAACTGCGCAGACTATCTCTGTTCGCATCAAGGTCGACGCTCATTCCCACCGAGCGCCACCTACCCGCTGACCCTGTCCGTTTCCTCCATACTGGGTATTCTGAGATTCTCGAGGGAGGTCGGTCACAATTGTCCATACGCACTGAATGAGGTGGAACCATTGCCCATCTAGGTGAAAATCCCGATGCAGCGTACATCAGACATGTCCGAAAGAACAGACACCACGCATTCATAACAAGGTTCAGTTTTATCGAGCGTAAATTCATGTGTGACGGAAGGCTGTGAGCGATGATAAAATAAGGTGCGACATTGCGTCTTCCACATAAATTTTGTAAAACAAACTAAGGTTACAGTCAAAGAATCTATATTTTCACAGTTCTTCCTCTCTCGAGGCTAAATGCGAGTAAAGTGATTTTGAATTTAAGCGCCCCGTAGACGATCAATAATACTTCTTAATATTACTGATCTTCTTCCTGGCTTGCTCATTAAAATGGACAATAATTACTTTACTTTCTTTCAACCATAAAGAGTTGGTTGAATAGTTAGTATAATTGGCGTCAAAAATTCACTTACGAAAAGCTATTGAGAAAATTGAGATTGCACGAGATAAATCAGTATCGAAACTTTTTACTTGTTGATTGTATGGAAATGGTTGCTCCTATGTTTTTTTTCTTATTTTCATATGCCCAATTAGGCTACGTTACTAAACCGAGGCCCGCATCTCGTGGTCGTGCGGTAGCATTCTCGCTTCCCACGCCCGGGTTCCCGGGTTCGATTCCTGGCGGGGTCAGGGATTTTCCTCTTCCTCGTGATGGCTGGGTGTTGTGTGATGTCCTTAGGTTAGTTAGGTTTAAGTAGTTCTAAGTTCTAGGGGACTGATGACCATAGATGTTAAGTCCCATAGTGCTCAGAGCCATTTGAGCTAAACCGAGAGTAAAGTCAGTGTTAGATTGATCAAACAGAACTTTGTATGGCCAGTTATGCACACAGACTGCAGAACATTTATAAAATTATTTGTGGCGCTCCAGAGGAATAAAATCACGCAGCATTGTTGGGTTGGGTTGTTTGGTGAAGGAGACCAGACAGCGAGGTCATCGGTCTCATCGGATTAGGGAAGGATGGGGAAGGAAGTCGGCCGTGCCCTTTCAGAGGAACCATCCCGGCATTTGCCTGGAGTGATTTAGGGAAATCACGGAGAACCTAAATCAGGATGGCCGGACGCTGGATTGAACAGTCGTCCTCCCGAATGCGAGTCCAGTGTCTAACCACTGCTCCACCCCGCTAGGTCGCAGCAGTCAGAGCACCGTTAGGTGCATTTTTCCGCCAGACCGATGGTTAGAACATGTGCACGCTGACATAGCAGGCCCACTCGCAGCATCGGAAGACTGCTACCTCACGGTGGTTGACAGCTTCACTAGGTGACCCGAGGCCGTTTGCACTGAATGACATCGCGGCAGAAACTCTAATGCAACCATATTTCCGTGGCGGGATTGCCCTGTTCGGAGTCGCGCTGAAAATTACCACTGATCAGGGACGGAAATTTGAAGCCTACGTTTTCAGAACATTGACCACGTTATTAGGCAGGAAGCGCGTACTCACACGGCATACACACCCCTCATCAAACGGTATAGTTGAGCGTCTTCATTGGCGGTTGGAAAGCAGCACTGAGACGTCGCGCAACACCGAAATGGCCAGACACTGCCTTTCGTGCTTTTACATCTACGAACATCATTTAACAGCGAACTGAAGAGCGCAGCAGCGGAACTGGTGTATGAACAAATAGTACGCCTACCTGAGTGTTTCCGCACCGCGTGGCGGATGACACAATCACCGCCCCAGACTTCGCTACTGTGTTCTTACACAACGATGCAGTGCGTAAGCCATTGCAGCCACCGTACGACGGACCGTATCCGGTAGTCAGCAGGGGCAACCGTACTTTCCGCATGATAATGGTATACTCCCCTCAGTCGCTATGGATCGGATGGAGCTAGCATTTCTGGATTACAAACACTGCGTAACGCAAACCAGAGAAGACAGAAAAATGAGCAACAGGAGGTGTTCCTGTACCCCACGAGCAGCACGGTGAACCAGGCACTGCGACTCAGAGACCGACGTCGAAGATTACTACACCACTCCCTATTAGAGCCACTGACTCACGTGACGCACCATCCGGTTTCAAGAAACTAGTTGTTACGGGGACGGCATGTTACATTCTATCTGAACTATCGTTAGCACTGAAGGGGAGGTCATGTAGTGATCTGATACGACGTTTTGTCCTCGCATATGTACAGTGACGCATAAACGTTCCGTGCAGTTGTAAGCTGTATCGATGTAGATTCCAGTTAGCTATTCCATGCTTTACATTGGGCACGCATCAGGTGTGTGTAAGTGTAAGCTGTTATCGAATAAATGTGGGAATAGATGCCTTGCTTTCTTTTTCGATACCACAGCAATATAGACGGCTTTTTTTTTCGCCTATAGCCGTTTTGCGCTTCGCATTTGAAAACTGTCAAAAGCGCTGCTAGGAATGAAGGATTTTCTTAACATTGCTCGTCTTAGTAGTAAAGAATAAATGTATTGAAAGTTCGTATATGATGGCGCATTTCTTAACGCACTTTAGTGTTTATGACCTCACATTTCTTGAACCGTGGCCAACGAGATACCGGATCCTGCAAGTAACTTGTGACGTCACACTAGGAGGCTTGTTCGCCACACTTCTGAAATGCTCGGCTCCGTGCATGGCCAGCGACAAACCAGTATTCAATTGAAAAGGTACCGACAAAACGTCTTAATTTAGTCGTGTGCTATCGAGAACTTGAATGCATGTAAATGCGCAGACACAAGGATCAGTGATCTTCATTTGGAGCCCAGGAAACGTCGGGATCCCGGGCAATGAACTTGCTGACCGCCTGGCCAAACAGGCTACCAGTAAACCAACTCTGGCGATTGGCCTGCCGGAGACTGGTCTTGGGTCGGTCTCCTGCCGCAAAGCTTTCGCGATCTGGGATAATGAATGACACACCCTATAAACTACGTGTTATCAAGGAGAAAACTAATGTGTGGCGATCATCCATGCAAGCCACTCGCAGGGACTCCGTTGTCCTTTACCGGCTCCGCATTGGCCACACTCGGCTAGCACATGGTCACCTCCTCCGTGTCCCCCCTAGGGCATGGGTGTGTGTGTTTGTCATAGTGTGGGTTAATTTAAGTGAGATTAAGTAGTGTGTAGGCTTATGGACCGATGAGCTCAGCAGTTTGGTCCCATAAGACCGTACCACAAATTTCCAAATTTCACCACCTCCGTCGCGAAGAGCCACCTCGGTGTCGCTGTGGCTCCCGCATGACCGTCGTCCACATCCTGTTGGAATGCCCAATATCAACCGCTCTGCCTCGGGTGTTGGGTGACAGTGCCTCAATGGCTGTTGTTTTACGTTTTATTCGTGAAGGGGGATTTTGTCATACAATGTAAGGGTGGGCGTATGGCCTTCTCACACAGGCCTCCATCCTCCCTCCGTTTTAACTCTGCCTCACCCTTTCTTTGTTGTTTGTCTTGGTGTTGTTCTTGTCCCTGTGTGTGTTCATCTCGCCTTTTAGGCTGGAGAGTTTAGTGTGTTGCAGAGTGGCTGGTTCATCCTTTTTTATTCGTGCGATCAGCCAGCCTCTGCCATCTACTATATTATTTTAATACCTTCCATTACTTTTCCATTTAGTGTACGTTTCCCCCTTTTGGTTAGCTTCCTCCGTTTTCTCTTTTCTTGTGGTTTTCCGTTAGTTTCCCGCCCCTTTCGTTTCCTCGACTCATTTTGGGAATTGCTCTAACTTAAACGTTGTTGGCATGTTGCTGGCACTGCAATCTCATGTGCTGTGACGTACGCGCTACGGCCTGTATATGTCGTGGACCTTGTCTTGAACCATGATGTATCTGTGTAGGTACATTCAGGTCCTAAATATGTTGCGAATGGTGTTGGTAGCAAAGAATTATTAAACTAAAATGTCAGGCGACGTTCCATGCATATGCAGTTTCTCACGTATCTCAGTGTTTACGAAGTCGTATCTCCTGAATTATTGCAGACAGGTGGTTCATACACCTACTGCTGTTGTTGCCTGACAATAAGGGATATGTGGACCGTGTGTGTGTGTGTGTGTGTGTGTGTGTGTGTGTGTGTGTGTGTGTGTGTGTGTGTTGGTTCTTTCCGCGCCTTCCTCTCGCTGCTGCAGACGTCGCAGGGCGCGGCGCCGCCGTGTTGCGCGGCGCCGGTGGGTTGGGTTGTGTGCTGTGGGCCGGCTGGTGCTGGTCTCTTGGCAGCCCCGGCTGCGGATGAGGCACAGAAGCGGCGCTTTGTTTGAAGTCCTCGTGGCTCGAGGGCGAACATCGATCGCGTCCGCGTCGCTGGTCCGCGAGCGGAAGGCGGACTTCTGTAGCACTGGGGTCGCACATCTGCAGCCTCTGCCTCACTCCTTACTCTGGGGACCCGATCCCTTCTTTTAATCAGATTGTGGTAAAAAGTTACATTTTCCCCAACTCGTTGCGAGACAGCTTTATTCCTGCACTACTGGCCATTAAAATTGCTACACAAAGAAGAAATGCAGGTGATAAACGGGTATTCATTGGACAAATACACTCCTGGAAATTGAAATAAGAACACCGTGAATTCATTGTCCCAGGAAGGGGAAACTTTATTGACACATTCCTGGGGTCAGATACATCACATGATCACACTGACAGAACCACAGGCACATAGACACAGGAAACAGAGCATGCACAATGTCGGCCCTAGTACAGTGTATATCCACCTTTCGAGGCAATGCAGGCTGCTATTCTCCCATGGAGACGATCGTAGAGATGCTGGATGTAGTTCTGTGGAACGGCTTGCCATACCATTTCCACCTGGCGCCTCAGTTGGACCAGCGTTCGTGCAGGACGTGCAGACCGCGTGAGACGACGCTTCATCCGGTCCCAAACATGCTCAATGGGGGACAGATCCGGAGATCTTGCTGGCCAGGGTAGTTGACTTACACCTTCTAGAGCACGTTGGGTGGCACGGGATACATGCGGACGTGCATTGTCCTGTTGGAGCAGCAAGTTCCCTTGCCGGTCTAGGAAGGGTAGAACGATGGGTTCGATGACGGTTTGGATGTACCGTGCACTATTCAGTGTCCCCTCGACGATCACCAGAGATGTACGGCCAGTGTAGGAGATCGCTCCCCACACCATGATGCCGGGTGTTGGCCCTGTGTGCCTCGGTCGTATGCAGTCCTGACTGTGGCGCTCACCTGCACGGCGCCAAACACGCATACGACCATCATTGGCACCAAGGCAGAAGCGACTCTCATCGGTGAAGACGACACGTCTCCATTCGTCCCTCCATTCACGCCTGTCGCAACACCACTGGTGGCGAGCTGCACGATGTTGGGGCGTGAGCGGAAGACGGCCTAACGGTGTGCGGGACCGTAGCCCAGCTTCATGGAGACGGTTGCGAATGGTCCTCGCCGATACCCCAGGAGCAACAGTGTCCCTAATTTGCTGGGAAGTGGCGGTGCGGTCCCCTACGGCACTGCGTAGGATCCTACGGTCTTGGCGTGCATCCGTGCGTCGCTGCAGTCCGGTCCCAGGTCGACGGGCACGTGCACCTACCGCCGACCACTGGCGACAACATCGATGTACTGTGGAGACCTCACGCCCCACGTGTTGAGCAATTCGGCGGTACGTCCACCCGGCCTCCCGCATGCCCACTATACGCCCTCGCTCAAAGTCTGTCAACTGCACATACGGTTCACGTCCACGCTGTCACGGCATGCTACCAGTGTTAAAGACTGCGATGGAGCTCCGTATGCCACGGCAAACTGGCTGACACTGACGGCGGCGGTGCACAAATGCTGCGCAGCTAGCGCCATTCGACGGCCAACACCGCGGTTCCTGGTGTGTCCGCTGTGCTGTGCGTGTGATCATTGCTTGTACAGCCCTCTCGCAGTGTCCGGAGCAAGTATGGTGGGTCTGACACACCGGTGTCAATGTGTTCTTTTTTCCATTTCCAGGAGTATATATTATTCTAGAATTGACACGTGATTACATTTTCACGCAATTTGGGTGCATAGATCCTGAGAAACCACTACTCAGAACAACCACCTCTGGCCGTAATAACGGCCTTGATACGATTCAGCATTGAGTCCAACAGTGCTTGGATGGCGTGTACAGGTACAGCTGCCCATGCAGCTTCAACACGATACCACAGTTCATCAAGAGTAGTGACGAGCCAGTTGCTCGGCCACCATTGACCAGACGTTTTCAGTTGGTGAGAGACCTGGAGAATGTGCTGGCCAGGGCAGCAGTCGAACATTTTCTGTATCCGGAAAGGCCCCTACAGGACCTGCAACATGCGGTCGTGCATTATCCTGCTGAATTGTAGGGTTTCGAGCCGGGGTCGAATGAAGGGTAGAACCACGGGTCGTAACACATCTGAAATGTAACGTCTACTGTTCAAAATGCCGTCAATGCGAACAAGAGGTGACCGAGACGTGTAACCAATGGCACCCCATACCATCAAGCCGGGTGATACGCCAGTATGGCGATGACGAATACACGCTTCCAATGTGAGTTCACCGCGATGTCGCCAAACACGGATGCGACCATCATGATGCTGTAAACAGAACCTGGATTCATCGGAAAAAATGACGTTTTGCCATTCGTGCAGTCAAGTTGGTAGTTGAGTACACCATCGCAGGCTCTCCTGTCTGTGATGCAGTGTCAAGGGTAACCGCAGCCAGGGTCTCCCAGCTGATAGTCCATGCTGCTGCAAACGTCGTTGCACTGTTAGTTGTTGTCTTGCAAACGTCCCCGTCTATTGACTCAGGGATCGAGACGTGGAGCAGGATCCGTTATAGCCATGCGGATAAGATGCCCATCATCTTGACTGTTACTGATACGAGGCCGTTCTCCTCCTTACACGAGGCATCGCAACAACGTTTCACCAGGCAACGCCAGTCAACTGGTGTTTGTGTATGAGAAATCGGTTGAAAACTTTCCTCACGTCAGCACGTTGTAGGTGTCGCCACCGGCGCCAACATTGTGGGAATTTTCTGAAAAGCTAATCATTTGCATATCACATCATCTTCTTCTTGTCAGTTAAGTTCGCGTCTATAGCACGTCATCTTCGTGGTTTAGCAATTTTAATGGCCAGTAGAGTACTTCATACAGCTATCTGATCTTCGGCGTCCTTCCGTAGCGCTACATTTCAAAAGCTTCTATTCTCTTATTGCCTATATTGTTTGTCGTCCATGATTTACTGCCATATAAGGCTATGCCACAGATACATATTTCTCCAATGCCTTTCTAACACTTTAAATTGTAATCACCATTAAGATATCTCTCTTTCTGCAAAGTTTTTGGTATTACCACCCCAAATTATGATTAATTTTGCTGTTACCAATTATTTATCTGTCCAAATAGCGTAACTGTGCCCTAATCTAATTTCCTCCGAATCAGTTGATATATTCAACTAAATTCCGTTACCCCCCTCTCATTTGTGTAGTGATACAAATGCCACTGTTAAAACTACTAGTGTTACTAGTTGGCATTTACTTACTTGTTTGTCTAATGTCGCAACAATGGGAAAGGTAGGCCACCGTGGGCTTATAGTAGGAACCTTTTCAGCATTTACCTGACGTAATATAAGGAAACGGCACAAAACTAAAAATCAAGATGACCAAATAGAGACTGGAGCTTCCTTCCGTAAACAAGGTCTGTTCAAAACGGAGCATCCTCATAAGGTTTATCTCCAGTGTACAATACTGCTTTGTTTATTTAGTGTTCTTCAAAAAGTTCGGGAATAATGTAAAAGTGCAGTGTTACACTATCCAGTCATTCCTCTTACCGATCACCGCATCCACTACATGCTCTACACATACATTGTTTCACAGTGTAATACTGCATACACTATGAGCTGACGTTACGACGCGTACCACAAACTGACTTCAGCATCATGATGACGTATACAGCAACTTCCTGTTTACTTGCATGTAGAATTTAAAGAAATCGTCTCTTTATAAAAGTAAGATGTTAAGGTCAGCAATATAAACATAGATTAGCTTAATTTATTGCAATGCTTTGTTGTAAGATTTTCCAGAAAAGAAACGGTTTGTAGAAAGTCTCTTCCGGAATCATAGAGATGTTTTACTCCTCTGTTATTGTCTTTTTTTTTTTACTAAACACCTACTTCGTTACCTAAGTAATCCTTCGATATTTAGAATTTATTGCTTGACAGGTACATTTGTTTTTAAATAAATATATTTTAGTATTCATTTTAATGACCCTAAGCAGTTTTTTTTATGCGGAATTGTATTTCTTATTGATATTCATTTTTCACTTCAAGTCACTTTCGATTCCGCCCAAGCGATCCTCCAAGACCTTCGTCATCTTTGAATGACAGTTTCATAGGTAAACCTTTTCATTTTAACTTCTTGCTCGTGAAATTTAGTGCCCCTGTCCAAATTTATGCGTGGTCCTTTACTACTTGCTCAGTGTACAGATTGAATAAGATGACAGGAAAGACAACAAACCTGTCTCACTCCCTTTTGAACTACTGTCTCCCTTTCATGTCTTCAGACTCTTAAAACTGCAATCTGGTTTCTGTACAAATTGTGGCTAACCCTTTGCTCACTGTTTGTATTTTATCCCTGCTACCTTCAGAAATTCAAATAAATGAGATTGGATCAGTCTGGCTGATGCAGATACCTCACGATAATAAGTTGTTTTGTCGTTTGTAGTGCGGCGGTTTGCGTTTTCGTCGACACTTTCCTTCTAAAGTTCGCAAACGGATCCCAGCACTGAGTACAGCTCAACTTCTGTCCAGTGATCACGTCGAACAGCTATTTATGTAAATTGCCTTGACCTTAAGAGAGATATTATTTCAGTTTTACCTGAGTTTTAGAAATCCCATCAGGTCGCAACAAAATAACACATCGAAGTAATTGAGAGGCCTGCGGCTGGATTTGCTCTGTTCGAGTTTATATTAGGAAGTGCTTGACCTTAGATGAGAATCATCTCATGATTTGGCGAAACGCTGTTTATGCAGTTCAGAGAACCAGCATTCGCGGCAGACTGCAGACCGAAGCTGCTGCGAAGGACAAAATAATGGAAAATACAGCTCATACAGATGCATACGTGAACAACTCTCCTCTTGCTCCATTTGCGTTTAAAAAATAAAAGAAAATGATTAGCAGCAGAATAACTGCCAATATCACAAGTCCGGTACCTCGCTACAGTGGTTTGAGGAGTGTGACAGAGAATTTACGTTAATGTGTTGGCCACTAGATTCGCCTCATACGAAACCTTATGGGCGACATGTGAGACGCTATTGGATGCCAGTTGGGCGCTTACAAACTGCTGGCACGTAGTTTATGGGAATTTCCGTAACTGTGTGTAGAGATCTGATGCGTCATACCTACAAAGATCTTGTCGAATCCATGCCACGCACACTCGTCGCTGTACTGCGTTTCAGAGGCAGGCCAACATGCTTGTAACCAGGTGTTCATAATGATTTGGTTCGTCAAAATATGTGTCAGGGCAGCTCTATTTTCTGGTTATCGCGAGTGATTAATCACTTGATAAAGTTTCGAAGCTGTACTGGCATGACTGGCGTGAAATCGTGCCGATACACGCTGTGAGGCAGTGACTCACAATGGCGTAGAATTTTTAAAAACTGCAATCAATGAATTCCTTTACACATAGGTGTTTCCTGCGTCAGATATTTATCATTGATAGTGGAATATCATCCCAATTACTTAAGAGGCGCAAATTGACTCGCACAATACATCCTCGTGCCCGTTATGTCAGGTAAGAACATGAAAATGCTAAGCTCGCATCTACTTACGTATCATGGTAGGTGTATAGACTATCCTTACAGTTTTCCTCTGATGACTTGTAAATAACGAAAGTAACAGTCTAATAGATGTGAAAATTAAGAACTTAATTTGAAATCAGTTACAAATTAGTTGTTCCCATTCTGATAGCGTAGATTAGAAGCATTAACAGGTGAGTGACCCGATTGACTTACTGTTAGATTGTGTATGCCGGACAGAGCCTCGAATCCTGAACCTTCTCTTGTGGAGCCAATTCTCTCATTGACTGAGCTATCCAGGTACGATTCATGACCCGCTCTCACAGCTTCAATCCTGCCAGTACCTGCCTCTTACTTTCGAAACTGTACAGGCGCTCCCCTGCATACACTGGGGGACTAGCACTCATGGATGCAACTATATTCTAGAGAAATGCCAGCCCATGGGATTGTGTCCAGAACGAATTATCAATCTGCAGTAGTGTGTGTTCTATTTTGGAAAATTACTGCCACATTAAAATTGTCTGCCAGATCTGGATTAGAACCTAGAACCCAGTCTTTTGCAGCCATTGCTTTTATCAGTTGAACTATCCAGGTGCTCCTCTGTACAGAGTGAAGCTTCATTCTGAAAACAACTCTTAGGCGTGCCTAAGCAATTTCATCGCTGTACCCTTCTTTCCAGTAGTGCGAGTCCACCAAGGTATACAGAAGATACTCTGTGAAGTTCGGAAGGTAGCCGAGCGATACTGGCAGATGTCGGGATAGGTCAATCGGTAAGATATCACCGGCGAAAGGGCCAAGATTGATGGTTAGACTCCCAGTGTGAGAAACAGTTTTAATCTACTAGGAAGTTTCAAATCTGCACAAGCTGTGCTGTGGAATGGAACATCCATTCAGATTTACCCTTTGTATGACAAATCAAGTGTTTACTTACCTACACCGCGTGTCAAAGAAGTTCGGAGACTGATTTTTTGCCTGGCGTACGGCCGATTACAGCGCAACAATTACTGTGGCGGTTAGTACGAACAACTGTAAACAAGAAAACAACAGATGTGCATTCGATCAGTCGCTTGTAAGAAAATAAATGTTAAGTACTGGACGTGCGACCATGGCGTGTCAGCGTTGTTGTGTGACAAACCATAAAGAAGCAACATCTCTAAATCAAGTGTTCAAGACGTTCTCCACAAAGTTTTGAAAAAGAGAAAAGTGCGTGCAGAGTTTGTCCCGCACACCTTCACTCCTGTACGAAAGTCGACGTGAGGACGCCTTCTGCGTCTCGATTGAAAGGCGGTCAGGTCTTTTTCAGAGAAATCACTGATGACGAGACTTCGTGTTACCAATAGGGACCTACCGCAAAACGCTAAAACGCAGAAATTCATTTGCTTTGACGACATAACCGACATTCAAGACAGTGTGACCGGCGGTTTGACTGCTGCACAGGACGACTCCTATGACGGTTTCACATAGTTGCATGAACGTTCAGTGTGTCGCACTTAAGTGGGAGGAGACTTGTAGAACACTTAAAGCATTGACTTTTCTGTTTTTTATTAATCCAGTCTCGGAACTTCTTGTAGTGACGGTGTACGTAGTACAGCTGTTCAAGAGATGATGGCGGAATTGCCAAAGAGCCAACTGTGTTGTCGTTGGGTACCAAGGTTGTCGGCTGCAAACAAATGAAGAATATTTCACACCTTCCGAATTACTACTATAGCTCTAGGACTAATGGCGTAAAACTATAATCAGCCAAGTTATACAAATATTTAGAAATAACGACATGTAGAGATATGAAGTTCAACGACCATATGGGCTCAGGTTAGATATAGCAAATAACGGGCAATGATTCAGTGGCAGGATACTGGGAAACTGCAGTTTATCTGCAAAACAAATGGTTAAAGTGACTCTGAGCACTATGGGACTTAACTTCTGAGGTCATCAGTCCCCCAGAACTTAGAATTACTTAAACCTAACTAACCTAAGCACATCACACACATCCATGCCCGAGGCAGGATTCGAACCTGCGACCGTAGCGGTAGCGCGGTTCCAGGCTGTAGCGCCTAGAACCACTCGGCCACCCCGGCCGGCTATCTGCAAAACAGATTATACGCAGAACTGTTCTGCTGTCCATACTCTAACAGTTCTCAAGTGCCTGTGTACACAAGAAGTCTGATTAACAGGGTACACAAGTAATGTGGATGCGAATTGTCCGAGGCTTACTTGACTAAATGCGTACAAAGCTTAGCTGGCGGAACTGGAAGACTGATGTTAATCTCGCGAGAACCTGTTTAAGTACATTAAAGGGCCCCCTTTCAGTGCAGAAACGATGCAAGTTTTCAGCCCATTACATATCTCTTGCGTAGAAATCATGCAGATAAAACTAGATGCGCAATAGCCTTTGGAGAGACGCATAAGGGATCATTCTTCTTACAGTCCAAGCGTAAATGGTACTAAATCACCAAATATTACAAGCCGTAGGTAATGAAATCTCTCCATTTGCTGTTTTTTTGTGATCCTTCCTAGGCGTTTGAATACGTAGAACATGTTCTCAGTTTTATGGAATTGACGGCTTTACAAACAGGTGGTTTCAGTCATACTTCACAATCAGATTGCAAAAGGCTGCGCTGAATAATCCAAACTTTGTTGTAAGAAGAGAGAATTTTATTCACTGGGGAGAAGTGACGAAGGTACTCCCACGGCGCTCCACTTTGGGTCCAGTCCTATTCCTTATAAAGAGTGTTCCAGGAGCGTTGACCAGTATTCTGGGGTGTCACAGAAACTGACATTGAAGCAAAAAATTTCAGATGGAATGCGGATTGTGGCTGCAACGAATGCTGGACGACCAGGAACTGGTGATCGTGTGTTCCGGAACGTGGAACAGGGGTGCCACATCTGTGTTGCTCTACTTTTAAGCGGATCTACGCGACTAACAGCAGCAGTCAGAAAGCAACGTGTGTCGTGGTATTTTCCGTGTAACAGGAAACAGTACGTTCCTGAAAATGAGTCCCTGCACTAAACTTTACCATCTTGGTCCTCACTAAAACTTCTAGAGTCTGTAAAGGGAATTCAGTTACACAGGGTGAGTTACAGTGTGTATTACATAGGCCCCTCAGATAACGCGGTAGTCGTACTCATTGGTACTGATTATCTGCCCCGCGTTTTCAGTCAGTTCTCTTTCTGACTACGTACTCCATGCATTAGGGCGGAATGTTTTAAATTCTAATTTTATTTTGTTCTTAATATATTGCTACATTTGAAACTCACTCTTCCCTTACGTTCGGAGAAACGTATTAGACCTCAGAAAGAGTTTTTAAGAAACGTTCACCCGGGCCATAAAAATGTCGACAAAGTTGCCCGGCAACAGTGTGATCACACTAATTGCAGCCTCATGTTCGGCAACATTGCCTGTCACTGGCGCCCGGCAATGTGTGTGTCAATACACTTACGGGACAAGAGTGTTTACATGAGCCGGCTTCCGAAACTTCAACTCGGGAACTGATGTTGGATGCATACCTTTTCCAGAACGCTGAAACACAAACAAGTGATTTGCCCGAGAATTGGCGGGACCAATATCAGTACGAATGACTCTACACCCATCAGAACTGGTTTGGCGA
This sequence comes from Schistocerca gregaria, assembly GCF_023897955.1. Classification (NCBI taxonomy): domain Eukaryota; kingdom Metazoa; phylum Arthropoda; class Insecta; order Orthoptera; family Acrididae; genus Schistocerca; species Schistocerca gregaria. The sequence goes on from NC_064920.1 coordinate 532,821,743, forward strand.
CCACTAATGGTGATTCATGCAGAAATGTATAATAATTAACTGTTATAATTAAAACTTCTGTGCTTGAGTCAGTGCAGACGGAAATCCATTCACTGTATGGGTACCCATCTTGATTGGAATTACGTTCAGACTTCGTGCTGCAGGATTTGCTTTGGTAGTAGTGTTAGTGTCATTACTTGCCATGAGGCACCAGTACAGATATGGCGACGTAGGGCTGAAACATCAGTGTGCATCAGTTTCGCAGATAATCAGCATGGTTCGGCACAAGGTGAGCAGGGCTCTACTCGTTAAAGTGTTTTCTCAAAACAACAGCAACGGTTCTGCTGGTCTTAGCGAGCATCGACGCAGTAAAGGAATATGTAGGGATCAGCTGTCACCGGAGTTGAAGAACATGATTCGGGACAGTGAACACACACAATTGTCGCATTTTGGGATAGTCACCGACAACGAACGTTCATGAGGTGCCCTTGCATAGTGAACCCGTCACTGTGTGGTTTAGCTTCACAGCACAGTTCATAATTGGTCCATTTTTCTTTGAGGGACTCGAACCCCAAAGACCAAGGACATTACAGTGATCTGCTCCATCAACATATGATCCTTGCTCTAAGGAAGAGGGGTGCTTTGGACTCAGCTGTTTTGATGCACGGTGAAGCTCCAACCTGGTTTGCTCGGTTACTCTGCAACACATTTGGGGGAAACCGAATCATTGGTCGATCGTTTCAAATTCCGTGGCCACCAAGATAACCAATTTTTAACCCTTTTGATTTCTGGCTTCGAGGTTACCTGAAAGGCAGGGTTCATCAACGGGGTGCGAACATACGTCAGAGGTTGAAGATGAGCATAGCGAGGGAGATAACGAATATACCACATGAGATGTTTCAGCCAGCTGTAGAGAAATCTCCAGTGCGTTCCAGGATGTCATGGTTGCAGATAGTCCTCATATTGAGCAATGTTTGTAACCTGGAAAGTAAACATGCTATGCAATTAACAAATGTTACTCTCTAATGCAGAAAGTAAAATTTGTCTCGGTTGTTTATTTTATTTTTCATGTCGTTGCTAACGTTTCTACCCAGTTTATTGTCCTACGATCACTTGTTTTTCATGGGGGGGGGGGGGGGGCTCTCAAGTAGAAAACCATCCTGTTCCTCTTTAAAATGCACATCTCATCGATATTCCTCTTTATACATGTTCTTAACGCTTTGGTGGAAGGACTTACGGCGTTCATTAAACTAGTTTAAAATAAGCCAAATGTTTGTTGTTATTTTATTGAGGTTCAACAGTGCAGCGAGAGAACTATTAACTTCATAAATGCGATACATCTACGAGCAGTTATGGCACGTGAATAGTCGCATAAAATCGTCGTATTAATAAATAAAAAATTGCAACTGCCTATATAACACACACGATGAAGCTTCAATAAAGTTTAGACGTCGTAAGAACCTTTGTATGAGGGACAATTAGATGAAAACCCAACACCCGCCAGAACGGGGCCATTGAATGGTTCCCTGCAAGAGTACTCACCAGGCGCGTTAAGACATTTATCCTACTGGGAGACGAGACCATCAGTTCCTGTTTCGTAGAACGCGGTAGGTCGCTGACGGATTCAAACCGCGCCCACTGTTGCAGTTCCTCGTCCAATGGAAGCCGACGGTCTGTGCATATCTTTCTTCATGTCACCAAAGATGTGAAAAACATACGGCGAAAGGTATAAAGGATGTTGCATTGTTTCCAAACCAAATCCTTGAAGTGCAACCTTCGTACGATTGGCAGTGTGGAGGCGGGCGTTATAGTCGAACAGGATGATTCCGTCCTTCAGCATTCCTGGCTCTTTAACTGTATGGCACGTCGCAGTTGGTGCAAAATGTCTTCGTGGCGCTGCGCACTGACTGTGGTTCCACGCTCAAGGAACTCGACTAGCAGAAGGTCCCTGCAGTCGGAGGAGGAGATCAATCATGAAGTTTTGGATTCCTTGGCGGGGGAGATGTGACGTTTCCACTGTTGACTTTGCCTTTTGCCCTCGGGCTCGAAATGGTGGCACCACATTTCCTCCTCTGTGACGATACGGGACAGAAACATGCCCTCCTTCGTGGTACCACAGGAGATGACTCTGATTGGACGCCAATCTATCCTCTTTTTACGTTTTTTATTTTTTTTAATGTCCGGCCGTCAGGTAATGTAGGATCCACTGCTCACAAATTTTGCGGTAATGCAAGCGGTCTTTGATAATGGCATGCACGGAGCCACGGCTAATGCCACCTGAACACGAATTTCGTCCTCCGTGGTTCGTCGGTCTCCGCGGTTAAGGCCATCAAGCTGCCCGTTTCATCAGGGGCAGTGGCCCGATAGTCTGCCCTGGGCGCGGATCATCTTGCGGTGATGTGCGCCCTTCCCGGAATCTCCTCAGCCACTCGTGTACACACGTCAGGGACTTCAGGCATTCTCCTACACAACGGACATGCGACGATGATTTTCACGTACTGCAGCAAAGTCAGCCACCAGAAAACCAACCACAGCTCTCTGCTCTTTTTTACTTGCCTCCCAAGTCAAGAACTGGATGAACACACTAGGCGAGTCCGCCGACAGCCGTCGTAACCTAACAGCTACCTGCACAATGCAGTTTGTAGGCACAATTCATCCTGACAGTCATTACCGGAGCGCCACTTTCGAAACTTCACAGAAGCTCTCCTACGTTACTTGTCTGGCTAGCACTCCTGCAAGATAGGGTAGCGCAAGAAATGGTTTGCCACATCCTACAGCGCTCATACATACAGCGATATTATCACACAGTTTTTGCTGAGAATGGGTTTATATTCATATTCCTTCTCTTGTCACTGCTTTCTCTCTCTCTCTCTCTCTCTCTCTCTCTCTCTCTCTCTCTCTCTCTCTCTCTCTCTCTCTCTCTCTGTGTGTGTGTGTGTGTGTGTGTGTGTGTGTGTGTGTGTGTGTGTGTGTGTGTCGACAATAGGACGATAGCTTCGCTTTGTATTATGTTCTTGTTGTGGGGGCTACTTCTTAATTAATGAGAACACGGATTTATGGACAGCCCTGCAGGATTCATGGTGTCAGTTCCCTCCAGCACTACTTCAGACATTAGTCAGGATCATGCCACGTCGTGTTGCTGCACTTCTGCTTGCTCGCGGGGGCCCTACATGATATTAGGCAGGTGTACCAGTGTCTTTAGCTCTTCTGTGTGTATTAATTTCGAGTATAAGACACAACTGAATTTTGGAGGAAATTTTTCGAAGAAGAAAGTGAGTCTTCTGCAACTTAAAATACAGTGTCCATTACACTTTCTACGTAAATGTGTTTACTTTTTTCTTGATTGATTCGTTTTGTCGGTGAAGATATTAAATCGCTGGTCCGAGTCTGTCTCCATGCGCTTGTTGTATCATTAGATTTTTGTTAATGAACCCACTTTTGTAATTGCACCTAAATTTCTGTATTATTGGTTAGACTATTGACTCGGGGTCTGTATTTGTAACCACTGTACGACGATAAATAATTATTAAGAAATAACATAAATAAAAATTTTAAGTTATTATTTTGAATATATTGATGCTACCCCCATTTTCAGTTTCTGATTTGTAACAAATTTTTCGTTGCAATAACGGACAACCTACGCTGCTGCGAGAGGAGTAAGATTTAGTTATTCTCGCACGCCAGCTGTGAGTGAGTAGGAGCGGACCTGCAACTTGTTCTTCGGAACAACAGTTTACTGGTCGCTGCATTGTCCTGCTGGATTTATCCAAGTACGTCGGAATGCTCAATGGACATCAATGGATGCAGATGATCAGACAGGATGCTTAAGTACGTGTCACCTGTCAGAGTCGTATCTTGATCTATCAGGGGTCCAGCTGCACACGCCCCACACCATTACAGAGCCTCCACTAGCTTGACCAGTCCACTGCTGACATGCAGGGTCCGTAGATTCATGAGGTTGTCTCCATACCCGGATACGTCCATCCGCTCGACACAATTTTAAACGAGACTCGTGCGACAAGGCAACATGTTTCAAGTCATCAACAGTCCAATGTCGGTGTTGGACCCAGGCGAGGCGTAAAGCTTGGTGTCATGCAGTCACGAGTGGGTCTTCGGCTCCGAAAGCCCATATCGATGATGTTTCGTTCAATAGTTCGCAGCTGACACTTGTTGGTAGCCTAGCATTGAAATCTGCAACAATTTGCGGAAGTGTTGCACTTCTATCACGTTGAACGGTTCTCATCAGTCGTCGTTGGTCCCGTTCTTGCAGGATCTTTCTCCGGCCGAATCGATGTCGGAGATTTGATGTTTTACCAGATTCCTGATATTCACGGTACACTCGTGAAATGGTCGCACGGGAAAATCCCCACTTCATGGCTACCGCGGAGATGATGTGTCTCATCTCTCGTGCGCCGGCTATAATACCACATTCAAACTCATTTAAATGTTGATAACCTGCCACTGTACCAACTGTAACCGATATAACAACTGCGCCAGACACTTGTTGTCTTATACACTCGTTGCCGACAGCAGCGCCGTATTCTGCCTGTTTACATGTCTCTGTATTTGAATACGCATACCTATACCAGTGTCTTCGGCGCTTCAGTTTAAAAATGCCCAGTGTTCGACATAAAATTCTCGCCAGTCTTAAAAATGGTCATATATTCTATGCTGCGGGAAACCTATCTCTATGTGGTAACACTGGATTCAACTGTTGGCAGCAGTGCACCGATGTGACGAACATGAGTAGCGGAGATTCACAAGCTTACTAATACTCCCCCCCCCCCCCCCCCCCCCCACGTCCCCTCACGCCATGCCATCTACAAACTCAGAACACTGTCTAGCTTATGATGCGTCATTGAAGTCTATGATGCGAGTGAACCTGAATTGAAAATCTTTTGTGGAATCGGTAACAGAGTAATGTTTTTGTTAGTACATAGCTAATTTCGTAATGGCTAATTTGTGACAGGACAGCGAGAGAAACCTTTACTTCCTGCTTTATGCCGGCAGTCGGCTTAACATTAGGGTATTGAGGCACCCCACCAAGACAGATAAAAATTTTTTGCCTCAGTCTCCACTACCTCCTAAGGCGGCCACTTAAACGCAGGGGTTATCCTATCAGGCGATAGAACCACTCCAAAGCAACGGCGGCGGAGAGCTGAAGTACCAGGGCTTTGCGAAGCAGGACGCTACACTCACAGCACATAGGTTGGATACGCGTCAATTTTGTCAAGCCAACGGGAAGATAGTTTCATGTAAATAGTGAAGAAAGAGGCGAATTTGGGAGAAAAATTTCGACGCTCTTCTAAGTGCGAAATGTTACAGACTCTCCATAACTTGTCGGGTTACGATGTGCTTGGTGCAAACTAGGCCGATCCTCTCACGCGACGTTCATACGTGGTCGACTGAAACCTTGATGACGCATATGACTACCCTCACGCTACCATGCACTCAAACGTCGGACCACTGCCACGTTTGAATGCCCCACGAATCTGGGTATTGCAGGATTCTATCCGTTTAGAAAATGGAAACACTTAACGAGGCCCCTTTCAGATTCCGTCAGGTGCTGATAACGCTGTCTCAGAAGGGCACGCGGTATCTGCATGCCCTTCACTATTATCACTCATTATCTGACATTGTTCACGTCTTCATACACCTTATTAGACGTAGTAACAACACTAAACACGAACAACACTAGTGGATTCTGGTGACCGTTTATCTGTGCCAGAGAAATGCCACTCTTACATTTACGTACCCGTCGACAGTGTGTACGTCTAGGAAGTTATACTGACATCCAACCATGTCTTCTGGGGGCTACACATTTTTGGCAGGCAGTGTATAACGCAGTACGGAAAAAAGCTGCACAGATATTTCACTCAGAGCTTGATAAATTTTCAGAACAGTGCAAAAATTGGCAACATGCTTCAGTTTTTCAGAATTGTAAAATTGTGGAGTTCACAAAATGCAGAAACCTGGTATCCTATGACTACGGCGTCAGTGTGTCACAGTTGGAACCACTCCACTGATGCAAATAACTGTGTATAATAATTAGTGGGGATATGAAGCGGAATGATGACGTAAGCTCCGTCGTAGATAAAGTAGACGACAGCCTGCTGTTCAAACTGGAAAAATGCAGTCATTCTACAAAGATATGGCTGCTGGCAAATCCTAGTAGACTGCTCTAATTTTTGGACTAACGCCAGGTACATCTAACAAGTCTACTGGTGAACACACAGAGAAGGGCAGGTTTGCTTGACCAACGGAAGTGGTGAGGAAACTGCACTGGAAGACGCTCGTAGATGGAAATGCCAACTAGTCCTGTGAAAGCCTTCTCAGAAAGTTTCAAGAACCAGTATTAAGTTTGGAATCTAGGACTATACTGCAGCTCCCTGCGTATAGTTTTCGTAGGGAACAAGAATAATAGACACAGAGGCAATTTAAGCAACCATTCTTGCATCGATCCAATGCGAAAGAGACAGGAAGACACCCTAATACCTATTACATTGGTAAGTACCGTCAGCCATGCACTTTAGTCATGTGCGAAGTGGGACTGTAGATGTTGGTACTTACTATCTTGCATTCAGCCTTTTCTTCATAGCAAGTACTGCCAATGTTACTCTGCTAAACACGAAGTACCGGACACTGATTCACACCTAGACGTTACTGAGTTGAATATTCTCTGCTGATATGCATACATGTATATTTTTATGGAAATAATGTTAATTTCTCTCTTCCTGCGACAGATTCCGAATCCTGTATTTATACTGTTTCGTACAATCACAGCGCTGTAAGAGATATCGTCTGACAGTTGGAACGACATTAGCGCCCCTGTCACCAAAGAACCCAGCCATATGATTACCTATTTCTTAATTATATTTCAACATAATTAAATAAGCAGCTATTAGACTATGTTTTTGAGTCCGAAGTATTAGTAAATTATCAAGCGAAATGAATGTCTTGAAATAAATGTAAAAAGTGCTAAAACTTACTTACGAAGAAATACTTTCGAATTTGAGTGTAATTGTTGCTTACTTTACTAAAACCAAGAAAGTACAAACACAGTATGACACACATAAGAATAATATATTTCTGTTGCTACCTGGTCTTGTTATGGTAGGCTACACACAATTTTGTGTGTAGCCTAATGATTCACAGATTCTTACACTATACACGCGTTAGGGAACAGCTTTATTGCTTTTGACGGCTTTGAATAATTTAGATATTGCATTCCATGCAAGTTTTCTACGTTCCACTTTCAATGATTTGACTGGAAATGTAGCGAATAAAACGTAACATTGTTGGGTAGGAATACGACCCCTCTCTGCAAAAGGTGATGTCTTCTGCTATTAAGAAACAACACTCTTTAACAAATATATCTACGTTACAAGAGAATCGTAAACAAACAGTTCCATTTCATATAGGGACATACATAAATTAATACTTGTTCCATAGATCATGAATACGACATTGCGTAATGATGTGGAACGTGTCACTTCACCGAGTGAGGTGGCGCAGTGGTTAGCACACTGGACTCGCATTCGGGAGGACGACGGTTCAATCCCGCGACCGGCCATCCTGATTTAGGTTTTCCGTGATTTGCCTAAATCGCTGCAGGCAAATGCCGGGATGGTTCCTTTGAAAGGGCACGGCCGACTTCCTTCCCCGTCCTTCCCTAATCCGATGAGACCGATGACCTCGCTGTTTGGTCTCTTCCCCCAGTCAGTCCAATCCAATCTAATCGTGTCACTTCAACGTAAGTTTATTTTCGAAAAATAATTAATTGTTTTTACAGTTACTACATGTCTAAAAATTCATCTGTTGAGTAGGAGGAGTTGTCATTCAGAAATTCTTTTAATTTGTTTTTAAATGTTGATTGACTATCTGCCAAACTTTTAATGCTGTTTGGCAAATTATCAAAGATTTTTGTGGTAGCACAATTCACTCCTACCTGTGCAAAGTCAGATTTAACCCAGAATAGAGAATATCATCCTTTCTTCTAGTATTGCATCTATGCACTTGGCTGTTATTTTTGAATTGGGATGGGTTATTAATAACAAATATCATAAGTGAATATATGTATTGCGAAGGTACTGTGAATACCCCAATTTCCTTAGATAAATGTCTGCAAGGTGATCTTGTGTGGGCTTCTGCTATTATTCTAATTAGACACTTTTGTGCAGTGAATTCTATTTCTCGTAATGATGAATATCCTCAAAATATGATGCCATATGAAAGCAGAATGAAAGTAGGCATAGTAAGCTAATTTACTGAAATGGTTATCACCAAAATTTGCAATAACCCTAATAGCATAAGTAGCTGAACCTAACCGATTCAGCAGATCATCAATATGTTTTTTTCCAATTCAATTTCTCGTCATTGCACACACTCGTAAAATTTGAATATTCCACCTAAGCAACATACTTCTGTTCATAGTCTATATTTATCAATGGTGTTATGCCATTTACTGTACAGAATTGTGTATACTGTGTTTCCTCAAAATTTAGTGAGTCCATTTTCAGAGAACCACTTTATATATATATATATATATATATATATATATATATATATATATATATATATATATATAAAGAACAATAAGGGACCTAAGAGTGGACCCTGTGGGATACTATGCTTGATACCTTCCCAGTTAGAGAACTTTGCTGATTTTTGGAGACTATCTGTACTGTTAATTTCAACCTTCTGCATTCTTCCACTTAAATATGAATTAAATCATTTGTGCACTGTCCCACTCATACCACAATACTTAAGCTTATCTAGAAGAATTTCATGATTCACGCAGTAAAAAGCCTTTGAGAATCATAAAACATCCCAATGGGTGATGTCCGATTATTTAATGCATGTAATATTGAATCAGTGAAAGCATATACAGCATTTTCCATTGAAAAGCCTTTATGGAAACCAAACTGACATTTTTTTAGTACTTCATTTTTACAAATATGTGATGCTATTCTTGAAAACATTACCTTTTCAAAACTTTTGGATAAAGCTGTCACAAGTGAGTTCCGGCAGTAGTTGTTAGCCAGACCTATCCCCTTTTTTATGGAATGGTTTAACGATAGCATATTTCAGTCTGTCTGGAAAAATGCCCTGCTTCAGTGAACTACTGCTTATGTGGCTGAGAATCCTACTTATCTGTTGCAAACAAGTTTTTACTACACTGTTGGAAATGCCATCAATTCCATGTGGCCTTTTACTTTTTAGTGGATTTATTATTTTCCTAATCTCAGACTAAAGGACGAAATACTAAATGTCTTTTTCCAAAGCTGTTTCACAGAGGAAGACTGCACTGTAGTTCCTTCTCTAGATTGTCGCACAGATGACAAAATGGTAGATATCGAAATAGACGACAGAGGGATAGAGAAACAATTAAAATAGCTCAAATGAGGAAAGGCCGCTGGACCTGATGGGATACCAGTTCGATTTTGCACATAGTACGCGAAGGAACTTCCCCCCCCCCTTCTTGCAGCGGTTTACCGTAGGTCTCTAGAAGAGCATAGCGTTCCAAAGGATTGGAAAAGGGCACAGGTCATCTCCGTTTTCAAGAAGGGGCATCGAACAGATGTGCAGCACTATAGACCTATATCTCTAACGTCGATCAGTTGTAGAATTTTGGAACACGTATTATGTTCGAGTATAATGACTTTTCTGGAGACTAGAAATATACTCTGTAGGAATCAGCATGGGTTTCGAAAAAGACGATTGTGTGAAACCCACCTAGCGCTATTCGTCCACGAGACTCAGAGAGCCATAGACACGGGTGCCCGTGTAGATGCCGTGTTTCTTGACTTCCGCAGGCGTTCGATACAGTTTTTCACAGTCGTTTAATGAACAAAGTAAGAGCATATGGACCATCAAACCAATTGTGTGATTGGATCGAAGAGTTCCTAGATAACAGAACGTAGCATGTCATTCTCATCGAGAGAAGTCTTCCGAAGTAAGAGTGATTTCAGGTGTGCCGCAGGGGAGTGTCATAGGACCGTTGCTATTCACAATATACATAAATGACATGCTGGATGACATCGGAAGTTCACTGAGTCTTTTTGCAGATAATGCTGTAGTACATCGAAAGGTTGTAACAACGGAAAATTGTATTGAAATGCAGGAGGATCTGCAATGAATTGACGCATGGTGCAGGGAATGGCAATTGAATCTCAATGTAGACAAGTGTAATGTGCTGCGAATACATAGAAAGAAAGATCCTTTATCATTTAGTTACAATATAGCAGCTCAGCAACTTTATGCAGTTAATTCTATAAATTATCTGGGAGTAGGCATTAGGAGTGATTTAAAATGGAATGATCATATAAAGTTGATCGTCGGTAAAGCAGATGCCGGACTGAGATTCATTGGAAGAATCCTAAGGAAATGCAATCCGAAAACAAAGGAAGTAGGTTACAGTACGCTTGTTCTCCCACTGCTTGAATACTGCTCAGCAGTGTGGGATCCGTACCAGATAGGGTTGATAGAAGAGATAGAGCAGATCCAACGGAGAGCAGCGCGCTTCGTTACAGGATCATTTAGTAATCGCGGAAGCGTTACGGAGATGATAAACTCCAGTGGAAGACTCTGCAGGAGAGGCGCTCAGTAGCTCGGTGCGGACTTCTGTTGAAGTTTCGAGAACATATCTTCACCGAGGAGTCAAGCAGTATATTGCTCCCTCCTACATATATTTCGCGAAGAGACCATGAGGGTGGCATCAGAGAGATTAGAGCCCACACAGAGGCATACCGACAATCTTTCTATCCACAAACAGTACGAGACTGGAATCGAAAGGAGTACCGATAGAGGTACTCAAAGTACCCTCCACCACACACCGTCAGGTGGCTTGCGGAGTATGGATGTAGATATAGATTTCAGTAGGACAGGTGGGTTGAAGTTCAATTTTATCAAATTCCATAGGTATTGCCTCTTCCATATACTGACTAGCATTTTCTAATGAATTGTTAGATCTTTTTTCTGCAACATTTAAATAATGATTATTAAAAATGTTTTCTACTTCTGACTTTTTGTTAGCAAACTTTTCATTGAGTTCGCATAGAAATACAATCTTCCTGTCCTCTTGGTTGCCTTGTTCTTTTTTAACAATATTCCCAATTGTTTTAATTTTATTGTCAGATGTGCTAATCTCATACATAATGAACATACTTCTAGGGTTCTTAGGAAAGTTTAAATTGTGGCGTAATTTTTCTAGTCATTTTTATTGCAGTTCATGCGCTCCCTTTTGTGAAAACTGCATTACACACCAATATAAAGGATAGTATGAGAGTGGTTCGAAAAGTTCTTAGAATGGAATAAAAAAAACACACGTACATCACTGAAACTTTTATTTTTCAATGTAGTGTCCTTGTAGATTAATGCACTTGGTCTAACGATGTTTCAGTGCCTTGATCCCATCTAGAAAATGAGTTCCCCCCAGGCCTGCAAAATAGTTGTCAACTCCAGTTATCAATTCTTCGTTTGAAGTGAATCTTCGTCCACCCAGAAAAATTTTCAGCTTTGAGAGGAGATGGAAGTCTGACGGAGCCATTATCAGGTGAATAAGGCGGGTGTGGCGACAATTAATAGCTTAGTTCGTGTAAATTTGCCATGGCGACGGCACATGGGCGCGGTCGCGCGTCAGGAGCCGCGGCAACCATCTTGCAGATAATTTTTTCAGTTCTAATTTTTCAGCTAAAATGTGATATACCCTTTCAGATGACCCCTGGCAACCGTGAGCAATTTCACGCACTTTCAATCGGCGATCCTCCATTACCATTTTATGCACTTTTGCAATGATTTCTGAAGTAGTGATGCACTCTTGATGATTCCGAGAGCTTTTCAAAACCACCCTCGTATAAAGTGTAGCTTACTGTCCGCTTGGAGCGCTGTTGTCACAGTGTATAACAAAAATGTGTGGGAGTGTCGTGACTGTGTGTATTAGACTGGTACAGTCCTGCAGTTACGTATTTTCTCTTTGCCATGGTCGCTCTGTTTTACTCTTAGATTAAGAGAAATTTCACATCACCTGTTGATAGTCCGAGCAGGTCAGGTATCAGTTCTTCGTAAGATCTTCTTCCTGCATTAGGCAGACACGTGGTAAGTTTCCTTATTTGTTTCATACTAGCACCCATCCAAACTCGCATCAAATGAACGTCAAATTTCTCATCAATCAGTCGGAAATCTCGGTAAGTGCTTACGTAAGTTGTGCCCTCCTTGGAATTTTTCGTAGTTGATGTAGAGCACGCAACAAAATGCTTGTCGAAGATGACATGTCTTAATTTTGTAAAGCAAATACCTGAAGTGAAGCACAAGTCAATCTAGTCCATTGTAGGCAGTTTAATTTGTCGAGTGAATGTGCTCCCTGCTCCCAGATAGTGATTTTTGTGAAATTAGTTGCCCCGCACATGGTAGCGTTATCTTCGCTCTTATAATTTTTTGTTATGTAGATCACTGATGATTGTTCCAAGAAATTTCTGAGAAACGGTAGATGTCGGTAACTTGCTGCCTCAATGTTTTGGCGCAGAGCCTTCTGGCATTCGTCTGGTGTATATTATTGTGGCCGAGGTGCATAGAGCCCTATAAAAACCCCACCGGCGAATGCACGCTATAGTGTTCAGTCGAAACGGAGACGGTATTTACGTTACTTGAGCGTATGCGCCTCTGCTGTTAGCTCCGTGCGCCCTCTTGTACTAAAAGCTCGCCTTATCGAGATCAGTTCCAGTATTTTCGTTTGCTGAAATGACAGGTAGACGCCGGTTTCGCAGACCTCGAAGTTTTCCAGGATCGCATGTGGTATCCAAATGAAAACGGCTCTGCCGATAGATAATGTTTCCAGATAGCCATATTTCCACAGATTTTTTATGATCGTTCCAAAACCTGTATCTATAGATCATAATTTTTATTTCCTTGTGATCTTTCTAATGACCAGTAGAAACCGTGTTCGGCGATAGCGGATTTAATTTCGTTCATCATATTAGATGTTTCAGGGAAGCCTGCAACGGTGTCATTAATGATTAAATAATGAAAACTGAACCGGTTGCGTATTTTATCATATTAGAAGTTTCAGGGAAGCCTGCAACGGTGTCATTAATGATTAAATAATGAAAACTGCACCGGTTGCGTATTTTTTGAGAATTTATTCTGACTTTCAAGTGCATTTGTGCACTTAGTTTCCCTTCCGATAAATTGTAAAAACCGTTTTGATTTATTTATGACGCACGCACATTTATTAGTAACTGCGTGTCGTAGTCTCCACTTGAGTTCTATACGACAGCAAAAGAGTATTTTTCAACAGTACATTCACTTTCTTTACGACTAATTTCGTTTTAGTTAGCGGTGTATATCGCGATCCCAATTGCCGTTGACTTTTTTCCGGTACTCGATTCGTTTTCTTTTCGGTAAATATTTAAAAGTTCTTCTTGTCACACGAGTTTCGATTAAGGCTACTATCGAAATAGACATGTCTCAAACTGCTTTTCGCTGTCTCCAGGCGTGCAGCTAAAGTGTGTGTTTTCCGATACTATCTTCGATCTTCGCCGGAAGATGGGTACTATGACACTTCCCGAAATGTCGCGAGATATCAACGCTACCACCCGGCTGGAGACCCAAGAAACCTTAATCAACAGTTTACAGCGGGAAAGCCTGTAGTCACATAATGTTGTTCGTTACGAATAACCGGTCTAACAAAGTACCAAAGAAGCTAAGCTCTTACAACGCCTCTGGAGAAAACAAAAGCTTCTAACAGTCACAAACTCACGAGGCGACTGTAGCGTATATCAGTGTAAAAGCTCGTCTTCTAAGATTTTGAATGTAAATATTCCAGGCAACAAAGGATATGTAGCATAAGATATTAGTAGATAATGACATGTACTGTTCGTGCTTAAGTTTATCACAATTTTGGTGGTGGTGGTGGTGGTGGTGGTGGTGGTGGTGGTGGTCGTCGTCGTGGTGGTGTTTGGAAGTTATTAAATATGAAACGAATGTTGGCAATTTCGGGTAGTATCCGAAATTAGAATTACAAAAGCGGGATTCAATATCTTCATAATGGAGTGCTCTAAACTTGGGATTACACAGATTGTAACCCCGTTGTAACGTTTTAGTGTATTTTGTGGTAAAACTGTTTTATTAATCCAGATGGGGGGAAGACCGGCAAGTCTCAGCTTTCCATTCACACCTTCATAGGCCTGTCTTGGTACTCTTGCAATAGGAGTCCCGATCCGGCACAGAAATTATACGTAAAGATAATGCTCAGAAAGTGGTTCCTCATCCCAAATGTAACTTGAAAACCACAGTCTCTTAATAGGTATGGGCACGTTAGTCCTATTTGAGGTAGTATTCTCTTCCTTGATTCAGCTATATCAACGGAGTTACCCAGCTACTTGTAAGAGACCTATAGTTTTAGGTGGATTTTGAGCCAAGGTGCAGTTTAACAATTTCCTTTTATTGTATACAAATCATTCACAGAAGCGAAAGAAGCTATAAGTGAGCGAAAAAAAATGCTAGTGCTGGCAGAGGATTCCAATCCCAAGGTTTGATGTGCGACATCGTACCACTGAGCCACACAGGTGATTCGCTTAGAATTGTTTTCATCGTGGCTCCCTTTGAAAAAATGTCTAGCTGAAAGACTTGCACTAGGGCGTCATGTCACATGTCGTTTTTTTTACATCTAAAGAAAGCCAGTCGAATACGATAATCACGTGTAAAAAAACTGCTTGGCGTATAAATCTCGTCAATCAAAATTAATTCTTGCGACTCTTCCAGGAACGAAGACCTTAGGAACTCATTTCCGAATGTGTTCTTGGTCCGTCATTATGCGGTCTATAAGTGTGTTCGTAATTATGAGAGTATCGCGTTCCAATGTGAGTTGTAAATAAAAAGTACTGATTGTGACTTAAGGCAGTCCTACAAACTTAAAAGGAAAGGAATATGATAAGATAAAATTACTTAATTAGTCGGCCACTTCACAATGTTTAAATAGTTAGTGGTAACACCACGAAATTACGTTAAATGGTACGAGTATTGTAGTGAGGAATACTTACGACTCTGGAGATATTGCAGTGCGTCTTGAAAGGAAACCTCTTGCGTGACACTAGCGCGAATTGTTTTAGCGTTACACTCCGTTCTTTGGTCACGTCGGAGCTTGGCAGAACATTGTACAGGGAATACTTTTGTAATTTTTTTGCAAATTATTATTTATGGTCACGAACCGGCTTTGGTTTTCTTAGGCTTCTGTCAGGTGATTAGGGCTGGGCAACTGACGCTAGAGTGCGAACAGACTCGAAATTTCCCGTTACACCGCTGCGTTCGGCACAGTATCGAGCTTGTTCGAACAATCACATGACATTTGACTCGAGCGGCGCTAGTGCAAGAAACTACGAACTAGCGACAAGAAGCAGCTGTGGCTCTGCATAATTACACAATTTCGTGAAACACTGGAGGAAACAGCATTAAACCCCACTCCTGCACAAACTCCTATTGCGTTTGAACATATTCACAATGTGTGTTCTCATACGTTACGTATGAAACATTCATGTCGGTTTTTAAGTAGATGTAACAGACAAAATTGAAAATGTTGCCCACCAAAAAATATTGCTTGACTAAACCCAGTATCATAGTTTATTTGGTTATGAGGCTCGGTAATGATTTTCCATGTAGCATGCAAATCAGCAATTCAGTCCCTGTTCACATATTTGAAATACAGATAAAAACTTTACTAAATTTTAATCGGTTTGAAAACAAAACGGCAACATTCAGATGAAACAATCAAGACAACTAATGGAGAATTAAATGCTCAATATACGAATTATATCATAATAAAGTGATTGTTATTTTTATCGCGAAACTAAATTGCAGACGAGTTACCCGTCTTTGGGTAACGCAGTCAGGCCTTACCAGACGAGAATTATGCCGAATCATGATTGCAATAGTTTTATTTGTTTGTTTCCGTTGTATCGTGATCTGCGTCCTAGAAGATATTTAAGTGCGTATTCCACAGATATTTTTATCGCTAAAACCAATAGAGCATTCACAACGCTAAAACAGGTCGGTGTGATAGGACCAACAAAAGTCAGTAGACCGCAGGCCTGAACAGAAACCACGATTCCCCGAATTGTAATGTAAACTGCTCAAACAGTTCGAGTCGTGTTCAAACTCAGCCCTACAGATAATTGAATGTCGCAGATCATCGGGTTTATACTCGTTGCAGACAGATAAAATGACTTGGAGGTAAAAAAAGAAGGGAGACACTGCAGACTTTACGCTGCTGTACATATTTTGAAGCCAGAGTGGGCAGGGCCTGCCGACATTTGAAGTAACCCAAAATATTAGCATTCTGCTGTTTTACTATTGCTTCATGTTCATCGTTTCTGTCGTGTGCGCGCAACAGCTGTTATGAACACTAAAAAGTATAGATTTTACATGAATAATAGTGGCCGGAAGGCAATTTCGAACGTTTTTAGTTCTTGATATCACGCATTTGGAGCCGGCCGCGGTGGTCTAGCGGTTCTAGGCGCTCAGTCCGGAACCGCGCGACTGCTACGGTCGCAGGTACGAATCCTGCCTCGGGCATGGATGTGTGTGATGTCCTTAGGTGAGTTAGGTTTAAGTAGTTCTAAGTTCTAGGGGACTGATGACCATAGATGTTAACCAATTGAACCACGCATTTGGCCTGTTTAACGAAACTTGTTTTTTTGCTGCTATATTTCGGATAACTAGAAGCAGAAGGAATTATGTGAAAAGCGTGCTTGCGTAATCCATTTAATTCCACTTTTACTGTATTTTTATAGATAGCAAATGAAACTGAACTCCGAAACAAATGCATGTTTGCATACTGGTATCGGTATTGCTTGTTGTGTTACATTTTCAGCCCTCAACTGGTATGCACAATACTTTTAGTGTCCAAGTTTGCAAAACAACTTACGTGTTCTTTGCTAGACCATAAACATGTGCAATGAGGAAAGAAGCAAGGCATGCTATCATATATTGTCCATGTCAACAAAGTGAATGATTATTGAAATGTCAAAGAAAAAGAACTGCATGGAGGTACACCTCCGTGCAGAATAGAGTTTTGGTTTTTTTAGATTGGCAGTGCCTTAGTCTCATAGTAGTTTATCTATCTTCTCGCTTTGAAATCTTGCCCATGATGCGTCATTCAGTGTATGGCCAATAATAACAACTTACATTTACACATTACAACAATATATAATTTTTTGTGGGGTAGTAGTAGTTATCAAAGAGAATCGTTTTCAGTTTAGTTTCAAATTTTACTTTGGAGTGTGTCAGGCATTTTATATCAATGTGCAAGTGATGCAGCATTGTGAACCCCTGTTTGTGCTACAACCATTTATGTGACGTAATGAGTGACATTTTTTCTATTGTTATTATGTACCCCATTGTTCCTGTTGAAGTGCAGCGGTCTATTTTCAACAAAGTCCATGAGGGAATAAATATACTGTGAAACGGATAGATTGCTATTCATACGCGAGCACAAGGCGGGCACGATGAAAAGAGCGTTCACATAAATTTTCAGCCAAAGCCTTCAGAAAGGAAGCACGGCACAAACAACATTCTCCGGCTTTTCTAACCAGAATCTTTTTTAAAGGGGGATGAAATGTTGTACAGTGAATAATAATTATCAGACAACGGAATTTGGGGCATCCGATTTTGCCTGAACAGTCAGCGCGGTTTAGTAACCGTGTATTGTGCGGGGACGAGACCGTTGGTGCAGTGTGTCCCAGATGTCGGAGCGTTTGCGACTTGGAAAGCAATGAAGAAAGAAGAGAGAGAACGGATACTGAGTGAAGTAAGGCAAACCTATAGTCAAACGGCAGAAATATAACCATTACAATAAAAGTAAACACTGCAACAATAATTCATGTACACAAAAGAAAATATTAATTGAATCGCTCCAGTTACGAATGAAATGTGATTCCTTTGAACTTTATATTACGATCGAATCGATTAGTACACCCGTAAACGACGCAAGCTGGCATGTTTGATGAAACCCAGCATGATTGAAACTGGTCACGGGCATGTTAGAGTGATGTCACAGGGATCGAATCGATTAGTACACCCGTAAACGACGCAAGCTGGCATTTTTGATGAAACCCAGCATGATTGAAACTGGTCACGGGCATGTTAGAGTGATGTCACAGGGAAGTATCAAAGCGTTGAACCATGGAGATAGATGAATGCGGTGAACCTAATGTTTTGGGATGGTTTAAATGGCGGTCATCGGCGTCAAGTTTGTGACATGATACATCCGTTCTTTTTTTTACCTCCATGTAAGATGTGCGACTTCCAGAAATATTATTTACACGGAATATACAAAAGACTAAAAAAACTGTGATGCATCGAGTTTTACAAAGGAAGATATTACATTTTTATGTCACTCAGAAATAGTTAAAATTAACAAAAAATAAAAAATAAATTCTTTGTGTAGCCATCATTATATTTAATAACTGATGAAAGATACAGTTGAAATTACAATCGTAATCTAAAATTTTTATAACTAAAACTTGATTTAATAGAGAGGGAAACAGAAAGTGGACTTTTTATCATTTAAAACTAAGTAGGTATTCGGTGCCCTCTTTTTCTTTTTTCTTTTTTTTTTTTCAAGTTTTTCCAGTTGGATCATCTTTCAGCTTTTCTTAACGGTATGTAAGACTTCGCAACCTCCGTCTTTTGGGTGGTTTTCTTCTAAAAGATAATCCACAGAGGCTGACTCTGTCTTCTCTTGTCTTAAGCTTCTCCTATGCTCCGATAAACTAACTGCGACAGTTCTGTCTAACCAACACATACTTTCCCACGGTGCTTGTATGATCCTGTACATACCACTCTGTACCACACCTTGGAGTTTGTCTTTGCTATGGAATTATAACTTTTACATGATGTTGCTACTGTTAAACGCTGGTCTGTAGTTGCTACACTACTAAAAATTTTGCTAACATATGGGATGGTGCACCAGTTTCTGTAACTACGGACTGGGTCATGTTGGCCAGCACACAGACAAATTTTATTTTTCGTGGGAAATTATCAGATCTATAGCCATAACTGGAAGCGGTAAGTTCGTTAGTTTTAGTTATATGTAACTATTCCTGCGTGACAGAAAATGTAATACTTTCTTTTGTAAACAGCCTATATGTAACCATTTTTGTATCTTCTGTATAAGTAATGTCTGTGTAAGTTGCACGTCATATTATCTGTGTTCGCGACATTCAGTAGTCACCTAACGACGGCCGGAAGCAACCCTTAGGCGATCAATAACGTTGTACTGTAATATTTTGCTTCGGAATGTTGGACGATAAAGACGCTGCTTCTGTGATAATTCCTTAAAATTGTTGTGCAAGCAAATAAAAAGACGGACGAAAAATTTATTCAAGGAGCGCCAAAGATCACTTACGAAAATTTGTTAAGAGGTTGGAAAAAAGATTCCACAACTTTTTGTGTTAATTGTCCAACAATATTTGATACACTACTGGATATAGTTGTCATACATAAGCATTCACCCCCGCCTCCCTCTCTGCACTCTGGAGTACGGATATATAATCATTACAAAAATTCTCATGCACTTCTATTAGTGATTCCGCTACACCTTTCTTTTTGGCAAGTGCAGCACTACATGGCACATCGCTGTGAGACAGCTGCTGTATAATTGTTTGTTTGTTGGTTTTAAGTGATCTGCCTCTAGCAAATATTGAGCGATAACTATCAGTTCTCTGGGATGTAATAAGGTTTGTGTTTCACATACAAAATTTAATTCCTGTGTAATGAGACATCTCGAAAGCAACAAATCCATTATCTCCAAAATTTTACAGTCTTGCCCACTCCTCCCCGTCCCCTCTAGTCTTACGTGGATAAATTTCTGCGAACGACCATATCCTCAGGATCAAAACACAAAATACTACTATGAGAGATGAAGTTCCGTCACGGCAGCGCTTATCTATTATGTTACGATAGCTTGCTAATGGCAATTTTTCGAAAACCTGGAATTTTTAAACGCAGTTTCCTCTTAAAGTATTTGAGGCGTAGTTAGGGAAACACACACACACACACACACACACACACACACACACACACACACATACACTTATTCATAACTTTGCATTAATTAAATTTATAAAAATCTTCCTTCGTGGCCGTTCCCGATATTTTCTGAGTAACAAATCATACGATTCATCATTCTTAACACTTCTGTTTTTGTACTCATCTGCACTAATATCCCACAATACCGACAGTGATTTATACATTTCAATGCATTCTAATAATAATGGTCTTTAATCTTTTTTAACTCATTTTCCACGAAACGACGAACAATATACTTTTCTTGGTGAGTGTAGCGCGCGACACTGTCTAGGATATTTTAAATACTGCCCACAGACAGCACAGTACTTCCGAACCGCGCATTATATTTCAAAAGTAAGTTAACTTCTCAATATTGCTGCGCAACCTCCCAATCTCACCCCTACTCCTTCAATATTATTGCTCAATACTGCTGACCGTCTAAGAGGCGGTTAAGAAGCTGAAAGCCAGTTCGTGACCAAATAAATATTTTGAACGCTAGGAAAGTGTTTACAGTTAATAGGTGTTCAGGCCATTTGAAGTAGGATTTTATTAAAAAGGCGCCGCTGTTCTGTCAGAACCATACTGGGTAGATTTAGAGAACTGGCGGAAGAGGCATATTCTGCAATAATTATGCTTCCTTCGTCATAGGGAGCTGGAGACTACCGGAGTAAGTTAAGAGTGATTGAGGAGTGTATCAGGTCATTATTCCCTGCTCTGTATAGTATGCAATGGAACGTAAAGTTTCTAATATTCTTGCGAAATTCAGTCCACCATGCGCTGTACAGTGGCGTAGTGGTGACTATGCCTCATACTGTCAACGAAAATTCATCTGTTACGACCACTCAACCGATAGCGACTATGATCTCCGTCGAGTGACGGTGCAAGATATTCGGACAGCAGAGAAAGCGGCAACAGGTTAATGGAGTTCTATTGCGTCAGCGCAGCGGCCTTCATTTGCCTCGGTCCGTGTTGGTTCCTCGAACTCTGCACCAAGGAGACAAGCCTTCTAAATAGCAGCTGCACCAACGCCTACCAAGTGGACTGTCGAGTCCGCCGTAGTGAAGAGGGTTCAACTCTGTCTCCAGCTATTGTTTTTTAGGCTTCGTTTTAGCTAAGCACGAATTAAAATGTAGTTTCGTCAACAAAACTAGCCCCAACTTCTTCGTCCATCCAAGTCGAATTAATCCTCTACTTCATCTCGAAAATTACCAAGTCAGTGGGGGTTCTAGTTCAGCACTTATTCGTGTTTGGAAAGAGCTACTATCCAGAATGAAGAAAGTGTATTACCTTATCCAGCAGTTGTAAATTTGTAACGGAGATATTTTTCTCTGTGTAAGAAAACGAATAATCAGTTCCGCGAGTTTCAATATTACTTCTACTGTTGAATCCCCATGTTTGTGAATTGCTTCTCATTTAATACCTATTAAATAGAATTAGTTCTTTTTGCAAATGACTCTAGTATTATAATAAATCAACAAAGTAAATTATAAACATAGTATTTAAAAGAATACTTAGGGTATTTCTGCAGACCATCTGCGAAAAACCGTATCCAGTTCTGCACCTCATTGGGTACAGCACCAATTGTTAAAGTATGGCCAAAAGTTATTAAATCAGGCAGCCTCATCATATTTTTTCAGTGTGCAATTAGATGAAAATTTAACTTTGAAACTTCAGTTCCTCTTAAGCAAGTCTGTTCATCTGTTTAAGTGCGCTGCGTCTGCAAGTCCTGACAGGGAACAACTCAATAACTTACATAATACGCCGATTTTCATTTAATAATTATATTTCATCCTTAAGGAAAGAACTTTGCATCTTACAAAAGCGTGAGTTAAGGGTAGACTATGATTTTGCCTCGTCAAATCTTAGTAAACACGAAATTTCAACGATCGCCTCCATGGTCATAGCCAGGGACAACTGACTATCGCGGCTGCTGTTGAGGTTGCCATTTATAGCGCACACACAGCTATTGACGGGTGACGTGTATCATTGAAATACTGCCGGTACCATCTGCGACAGTGTTGCAACCGCTCTCCTAGGAACGTAAACAGTTCATTGCATTTCTCTCTCTCTCTCTCTCTCTCTCTCTCTCTCTCTCTCTCTCGTAGGAACGTAAACTATTCAACGCATTTATCGCTCTCTTCTCAGCGTCAAGAGCTATCTTCTACACACCACTAGGGACTATATTCACTGTCATGGTTGAAGCTGTTGTTACACATTCTAATTTCTGCTGTTATTTTAATAACAATGCTACAGTATGTAGAAACATGAGGAATAAGTTAGTTCCATTGAACGTTATTCTTTGTTTATCCTAGAAGACTGCATTTACCACCTCACGCATATTTGTGAGTGGACAGTACAAACTAAATTATTATTGGACTTAAAGGAAACAGTATGTAGTTCAGCGTAAGTAGGGAGTAAATATGGGCTACAAAATGCATACCTCAGTGGCGACGTACACGAAAGCGACCAAAATCGTGGAACATTTTTTTGCATCTTCATTTACTACATGCTACTGAAATTTTGATTCCTGAATATTACGTTCCAATTCCAGTCCCAAGAGTGACAAAAATAATAAGTAACAAAAGCTTACACTGGACCACGGCCCTTTGTTGTTCTGTATTTCGCCATATTATTTATTCCTGCGGTGTTTTCTTCCAGTTTCATGCAGTCACAATCTGCAGAATATTTCGGTATTTAGCAGATACAGAACTTCTACAAAACTGTGTGCATGTAAAAAAAATCCTAATGAAAGTTGCAAGTCCTGAGAGGAAAACCATGCCACAAGACATTTGTTTTCACAACTGCTGATGAAGTTGCAGCGTTTGTGCTAATCTTGGCCTATTACGGACTCGAAGGGGGCTAGGATTTGATAAAGGAGCTTTCACGCTGTCGATATTGAAAGAATTCGGTAAAAGGATAACTGATGCAGCTGACATTATTGGTACTCATTTCCAAAATCAGAGGACAAGCAAAGAAAAGACTGCTTTAGGATGAAGAGGAGAATGCATATGCTTTGCACTAGTTCACCCAGATCAGATAAGGTCTAATAAGAACGCTGCCAAATTTTTGATTCAGGTTTCCCGATTTTGGCAACCTTGTGTACTTCTTCCTTACAAATAACTGACATGATGGTACTTAAATTTGGCACACAATTACTTAGTACTGTAGTAAAACATTCTTTGGGAGGAATTTGCATTTACTACAATAGTAAGGCATTTATGCAAGAGAAAAACCCTAAGATTTGGTACACTTTTTAACAGAAATTTGGAGAGCTGTAAAAAAATAGAGCAAAAGTAGATACCAATATTCTATTCCACAGATATATGTAATAATGATGTATCACACTTTGTACAGAAACATATTAAATTCGTACAGACAGATTTTTCAAAAACGGAAGATCTGTACTCATCTTGTTAAAAAAAAATTCAATTGTTTGTAATTAAAAACATGTAACTTCAATAAGCACGAAAACGTATGTGTATATCCATATAACATTCCTTGACAACTGTGCCGGTTTTAGTTACATTGCCTTGAAAAAATTTGGACTTTTAGGGCTTTTTACAAGTTTTGCGACTTCACAAACGTCCCTCCTTCAGAGCCGAGCATTTGTTCAGTTGAAGAGGTATGTTCCACAGTAGCGAAGATGGACAAGTCCTCAAAGCTGTTAAGTTATGAACTTTAGAGCCCTTGTGTAATGGAAGTTGTTTTCTTGTTTTGGTCCATATTGCCACCTCTGGAAGTTACCTGCCGTACAATTTTAGCAACACCAGTAGCGGTACATGTATTCCAATGTCAGAGGTATTAGAATTATTTTCGCTTATAGCTTTCGACTTTGTCGTTTCCGGGCCAAGGTCCCTTATCTCAAATTGATATATTTATCATACTCGATCATCCGTGAAAGTTTGCAATAACATGTATAAAGAATATAGACAGTGTTACTGCTACATACTATGTGCGGCTGCGATGTTATGCTAACGATTTACATAGTCAAAGAAAGGATGAGCCGGCCACTGTGGTCGAGCGGTTCTAGACGCTTCAGTGTTACTGCTACATACTATGTGCGGCTGCGATGTTATGCTAACGATTTACATAGTCAAAGGATGAGCCGGCCACTGTGGTCGAGCGGTTCTAGACGCTTCAGTGTTACTGCTACATACTATGTGCGGCTGCGATGTTATGCTAACGATTTACATAGTCAAAGGATGAACCGGCCACTGTGGTCGAGCGGTTCTAGACGCTTCAGTGTTACTGCTACAAACTATGTGCGGCTGCGATGTTATGCTAACGATTTACATAGTCAAAGGATGAGCCGGCCACTGTGGTCGAGCGGTTCTAGACGCTTCAGTGTTACTGCTACATACTATGTGCGGCTGCGATGTTAAGCTAACGATTTACATAGTCAAAGGATGAGCCGGCCACTGTGGTCGAGCGGTTCTAGACGCTTCAGTCCGGAACCGCGCTGCTGCTACGGTCGCAGGTTCGAATGCTGCCTCGGGCATGAATGTGTGTGATGTCGTTAGGTTAGTTAGGTTTACGTAGATCTAAGTCTAGGGGACTGATGACGTAAGATGTTGAGTCCCATAGTGTTTAGAGCCATTTGAACCATAGTCAAAGCATATAGCTCACTTCATGCCAGTTAGACATTTACCGCAAAACGTCTTCATAATGTTGCAATTTTAATGACAACAATTACAAAACGGCCATTAGATTTTTCAATATTAAATGACTGATACAGTGCCGTAAGCTAATTACTACTGCTGTTCCTGTGCATAGGGGCGAATGTTACCACACGTAACACATCCGTTTGAGTTGCGTCCGGCTGCTGAGACCGTACATCTTCCCAAGCTTTCTCAGCCTGCTCATTGACCTAACAGTTAACACTATGGAGAAACCGCGAAGGAACGGGTGCATGAAGTTCTGGTACCCTGCACATGGAGTACGCTCTAGCACCAGAGAGCAGAAGGCTCGGTCCTTGAGCACGCAATGCTGCGTGTATCTTGGCTCAGCTGGCCTCTCAGTCCGCAGGTACAGTAGGTAAGTTGGAGCCCTCTCTCTTTGCATATGCCGCGGACGTCGTTGTGTTATCCCTGAACGACTGCACTTGGCTTCCAGCAGCAGAACATGCCGTTCGTGGTCTCTGCCGAAATGGCAATTTCCTCCTGTGTATGTAGGTTGTTATTGCATCTAAGGGCCCAAGACGTGCAAACTTAGCACACGCAAATCAGTGCAAGTTAAAATTAATCAAAAAATACACTGATGCGCCAAAGAAACTGCAGTGGCGCGGGGTAACACTGCGGTCTAGGCTCCTTGCATGGTTCGCGCGGCTGCCCCATCGGAGGTTCGAGCCCTCCTTTGAGCATGGGTTGTGTGTTGTCCTTAGCGAAAGATAGTTTAAGTTAAATTAAGTAGTGTCAAAGCCTGGGGACCGATGACCTCAGCAGTTTGGTCCCATAGAACTTACACAAATTTTCATTACAATCGTGCAACCCTGCCCCAAATTACTACAGATGTGAATGCTGGGCCGTCAACAAGTGTCAGCGTGCGAACCATTGCGAAACCGCGCTCCTGCTACGGTCGCAGGTTCGAATCCTGCCTCGGGCATGGATGTGTATGATGTCCTTGGGTTAGTTAGGTTTAAGTACACTCCTGGAAATTGAAATAAGAACACCGTGAATTCATTGTCCCAGGAAGGGGAAACTTTATTGACACATTCCTGGGATCAGATACATCACATGATCACACTGCCAGAACCACAGGCACATAGACACAGGCAACAGAGCATGCACAATGTCGGCACTAGTACAGTGTATATCCACCTTTCGCAGCAATGCAGGCTGCTATTCTTCCATGGAGACGATCGTAAAGATGCTGGAGGTAGTCCTGTGGAACGGCTTGCCATGCCATTTCCACCTAGGCCTCAGTTGGACCAGCGTTCGTGCTGGACGTGCAGACCGCGTGAGACGACGCTTCATCCAGTCCCAAACATGCTCAATGGGGGACAGATCCGGAGATCTTGCTGGCCAGGGTAGTTGACTTACACCATCTAGAGCACGTTGGGTGGAACGGGATACATGCGGACGTGCATTGTCCTGTTGGAACAGCAAGTTCCCTTGCCGCTCTAGGAATGGTAGAACGATGGGTTCGATGACGGTTTGGATGTACCGTGCACTATTCAGTGTCCCCTCGACGATCACCAGAGGTGTACGGCCAGTGTAGGAGATCGCTCCCCACACCATGATGCCGGGTGTTGGCCCTGTGTGCCACAGTCGTTTGCAGTCCTGATTGTGGCGCCCACCTACACGGCGCCAAACACGCATACTACCATCATTGGCTCCAAGGCAGAAGCGACTCTCATCGCTGAAGAAGACACGTCTCCATTCGTCCCTCCATTCACGCCTGTCGCGACACCACTGGAGGCGGGCTGCACGATGTTGGGGCGTGAGCGGAAGACGGCCTAACGGTGTGTGGGACCGTAGCGCAGCTTCATGGAGACGGTTGCGAATGGTCCTCGCCGATACCCCAGGAGCAACAGTGTCCCTAATTTGCTGGGAAGTGGCGGTGCGGTCCCCTACGGCACTGCGTAGGATCCTACGGTCTTGGCGTGCATCCGTGCGTCGCTGCGGTCCGGTCCCAGGTCGACGGGCACGTGCACCTTCCGCCGACCACTGGTGACAACATCGATGTACTGTGGAGACCTCACGCCCCACGTGTTGAGCAATTTGGCGGTACGTCCACCCGGCCTCCCGCATCCCACTATACGCCCTCGCTCAAAGTCCGTCAACTGCACATACGGTTCACGTCCACGCTGTCGCGGCATGCTACCAGTGTTAAAGACTGCGATGGAGCTCCGTATGCCACGGCAAACTGGCTGACACTGACGGCGGCGGTGCACAAATGCTGCGCAGCTAGCGCCATTCGACGGCCAACACCGCGGTTCCTGGTGTGTCCGCTGTGCCGTGCGTGTGATCATTGCTTGTAGAGCCCTCTCGCAGTGTCCGGAGCAAGTATGGTGTGTCTGACACACCGGTGTCAATGTGTTCTTTTTTCCATTTCCAGGAGTGTAGTTCTAAGTTCTAGGGAACTGATGACCTCAGATGTTAAGTCCCATAGTGCTTAGAGCCATTTGAACCATTTTTTTTATCATGCAAATAATGTTATTACTACTTAATAGACGTGTGCAGCTGAATTTTTAATTTTTTTCCAAGCAAACATGATTGTCCTAATTGTTTTCGGTATAGGAAATAAAATTATAGGCAGAATTACAATGCCGTCAGCAAACCTCTAAGTTTTTATTTCATCGCGAATAGGCTAGAATCCTGTCAGACTCCTGCTTCCCTTTCATGCTATTCGTCTCTTATAAACAGCCTTGTGACTTCTGTACGAGTTGTGTATAACCTTTCGCTCCCTGCACTTTACTTCCCCTCCATTCAGAATTTCAAAGAGGGTATTCCAGTGGCAAAAGCATTTCTCTACATCTACAGATGCAATAAACGTAGGTTTCTGTATCGTTTAAGTTAAGAAATACTTAAAGTGTTCCTACATTTCTCCCCCAAACAGACGAAATATTCTGTAAATAATTCATATCATTATTTTGCAATGATTACTTTATAAACTGCTAGTCGGGTAATGTTCACAGATATCAACATCTGTCTTCTTGGAATTATAATGACTACAGTCTCCTTGAAGTGTGAGGATATTTCGCCTGCCTGATACATCTTTCACACTAAGTGGAATTGTTTTGTTATGACTGGCTCTCCCAAAGATATCAGTATTTCTGAGGCTATGTAATCTACTCCAGGGGCCTTATTTCGACTTAGTTCTTTCAAAGCGTTGTCAAATTCTTCTCGCAGTACTACGTCTCGCGTCTCGTCTTCATCTACTTCCGCTTCCCTTTTCTGTAATATTTTCCCATGCAGATGGCACCCATGCACGCATCTTCATATTCATGCAGAAGTCTGTCATGAATTTCAGCAATAGATTTAACTTGCGTTCTTTTGAAGTAACACTGCTCTCACCAACATAAATATGGTATCTTCTCTGAACAGTTTTCTGTTCTGTAGTAAACGTTTTATTCAGGAATGCCGTGCTTCATTAGGTGATAGTAAAAGATTTACTAAATCAGGGTGTACACGCCCCGGGACAACCGATAGATCCGGGAAAAACCCGGGAATTTTTTCAGCCGGGAGAAAACGGAAAAACACGGAAATTTCTAGAACTCCGGGAATTTTTCAGAGTTTTAGCTTTCGATTAAATGTTTGTTATTTTGACTGCTAACAACTGATAGTCTAACAAAAAATATTACTCTACCTCGCTACTGCAGAGTTATATTGCAGCACGAGAGGAAAAAAAGATTAGTAAAACTTAAGTTGCAAAGGAAATGCGCCATTTACAACAAAACAAAGTGCACACGCAAACGTCTGCCAACAACAAAACGTGTTAAAGGCATTAGGACGATAGACTATGCAATACTTCATAACAGAAAACTGCTTGCGATACGCGTGTCACAATTGTTTACGTTAGCTTCCTTAGAGAAGATGCCAGTCGCGTATGAACAGCACATTCTCCCACTTCTGGCTACTTGCAAGTGTGGCTGTAGCAAGCAGCCAGATGCTACCCGGAAATTTTTTCTGGGACGCAGTGTTTACATTTAGTTATTTTGCTGTTTCCTCTTCGTTTACAGATCTCACGTCAAGTGAAACCAAAACGGATTTCTGTGGCCGGGAGCCATCAATTCATAGATAAAACAGATTCACATAATTATGGAAGGCTAAAATACGTTATTCGTTTCAGTGTTTTGATTTTATTTCAATTCCAGGTTTTTAACAGTCAAACATCAATCGCCTTGCAGAACGGTGAAATTATTTTCATCGGTTTGCTACAGAAATTTGGTTGTTGTTAATCTTTCTCGCTGAGGTATTCAATTTATTTGAAACGAAGTGTTTAGTTCCATACTATTGGCTAGTTTCATCTGTCTGTTGGATTTCAAGTGCACGTTTCCATCCTCTGGCACGAATGGCATTACCGATAAAATGAAATGAGCGTATGGCATCGTTTGGCCGGGAGGCCCCTATTCGGGGAAGTTCGGCCGACAGGCGCAAGTCTTTATTTCATTCGATGCCACGATAATACAGAACCAAACACGAGATAATGCAGCATTGATACTCCAAGAAAATATACATCCCGAAAACCACACTGAAAAGCTTAATATCAGGTTGGGGCCTACTTCATTGTGAATCTGGACATACGAATGTACAGTTTAAGCTGAACTGCGTATTTTAGCACGAAGTTCCGATGCTCTTGGGTTATCATCTGATGTCCTGTTTCTTTTGTTACGTTATATAAGTTATGTTAATGCTTTAAGCGTAGAACATACATGCTGCGCACGGTCAGTAACAACTGTTTTCGGCGGTCAGTGGCAGCTGATGAAACGAACCTGTTTCTAATAGCTCGCGGGAAAATATTGCGAATGGTGGTTTTAAAAGCGTCACTGTCAATGTAAATATCCTTTTACGCAAGATGAATTATGTTGCGTATGAGAATGTGCGATGAATTTCTTAAATCGTAGACCGTTTGACTCTCGTTTAAAACTTAAAATTTTACTGGTGGATTTGTGTGATGTATCTTGAAGTGTAACACACGTAAAAAAAGACCAACTTATACATGAAACCTTAGCTTTTCTGGTGCTAACTGATCTTAGAGCCCAGTATTATATGTGAAAGCGTACCTTCCCTTGCAGCCACACTTGTATACTAATTTAAACCATTAACTTTTCCTGCTCGTGTGTTCGCCCTATTTAAAAGTGAATTTCAGGTCGGTGCATGAAACAACCCTTCAAAGGACATAAGTTTTACAGCTCCGAGGGAAAGTATCCTGTCTTTTAACACGGAAAACGTGTATTTTCGTCCGGGAGAAAGTGTATTTTTAACCGGGAAAAGTCCGGGATTTATTTTCCTTGTCCACGTATGCACCCTGTAAATATTTTTAGCGTAATAGTCCTGGGGAAGGTTATTTTCTACTGAACTTTATATGTACGTCAGAGGTCGATTCAAATGAAAACCGTGAAAGAACAAACACATTTCTAAAAGTTGTACTATCGACTTGGCAGTTGGGAGGCTTTATCCTTGTGTTCCGGCAAATGGGAACGAGCTGGCAGCTTCTGTTCGATCCCAGAAAAAGAAGCTCTCAGTGCAGATCTGGCCGCCACATTGTCACGTTGCACGGCGTTGTGCTAAGTTTTTTAAGTAATGAAACTGTTAAACCTGTGGAAATGCTTCGTAGTATGAAGTCACGGTACGGTGATTCCTGTGTGTCCCTACAGAAAATGTAAGAGAAGCGCAGAAGGTTTAACACGGTACGGTGATTCCTGTGTGTCCCTACAGAAAATGTAAGAGGCGCAGAAGGTTTAACAGAGAGGCGAAACTACAGTGGAAGACGGACCGCGTAGTCGGGATTGAAAATATTACTGCAGCGGAATAGTCCTGGAGGGAAAAAAAACGTACTACAGTAGAAACAATATCCACCATATTTGATATCAGTGTTAAAACACCACGGACACTGTGGTTCGTTGAACCAGGATTTAATAAATTGTACCCACAAGTCGTATGCGACGTCAGTTGACTGCTGAAGTGACAGAGCATCATTTCGATGGCTGTGAAGAACATTCGCGTCGTTCCCAGATCGAAGGTAATGGATGTCTGGATAAAACTGTTTACAGTAGACGAGAACTGGTTGCACTGTCACCAACATCAAGGGAAAAGACTGAACAAGGGATGGCGCCATGGCCCTTTGCAAAACTAAACAAAAAACTCCGCACTCAGTCATTGGCAGAACAAGTCATGCCTACTCTCCTCTGGGAAGCAAAATGGGTAATTTTGGAGCATTACGTGGAAAAGGGATTAACGTGACGAGTAGTTCTTAGCCACATCTACGAAATCACTTTCGCTGTGCAGTCAGGACAAACCGTAGCACCACTATTCCATACATTTGATAGGTATTTCAGTATTTCGAACATACCCCTTGCTCAGCAGACTTCGTCTCGTGTGACTTTCATTAGTCCTGATAGCTCAAATAAGTGCTGGGAGCATTTCAGAACCGACGAAGAGATGAAAACCGCGCTGCACGAGTGGCTGCATTAACAACCAAAAAAAAAAAAATCTTTCCGCGCGTTTTGCAGGCACTTCCGAAGTGCTGGAAGGCGGGCAATAACACGCCACGGGAACTACGTCGAAAACGTGATGTTTGTAATCTTTCTGCCTTACCTGATGTTCATAATAATAGTTGCTTAAGGTTTTATTTGAATCACCCTCGTATAATACGTAAAATTGCTTTTCTTTAATTTTAGTACAAAGTCTCTTAAACATAACACAGATTAAAAATCATCTACCTTTTATTACAATATTTTCCAAATCAATTTTTTAGATAGCAATTTCAACAGCGTTCAGTGCGACCACCTTCTTCCGAATGGCACACGTCTCAAGCACTGTGCAACAGCTGCCACATGTTGCGTAGGATGTTTACTGATCCAGATTTAACAGCTGGTGTCTTAAAGTCATTCACTAGCAACATGTACACCAGTTGTTTCAACAAACAATCGCAGAAAGAAGTCGCTAAGTATCAAGTAAGAAAAATAGGTAATCAGTGACGAAGTGTCGAATTTTGATGGGCACGTAGCGTCGTGAGAAATTTCGTTGCTCAAAAATAACCTCATTTCCAACAGCGAAAGTATCCAGCACAGTCGACATTAAACCAGATAAAAATGACTCTAAATATGGAGATCTGCATCTTTTGACACTTTTCAAGGTTATTTATCTGTAAAAATCTACATTTGTGTACACTCGGTATTAAAAGGCTAATAAATCTTCGGAATAATTCAGAAACGTTAAGTCGCCCGAGAAATAATATCGTGTGACAGACGATCAGCAAATTCACAACAGTCTTAAATGAGATTCTATTTGTTAAAAATCTAAATATTCACTTGATATAATGTGTTAACCCAGACAGTACTTACGACGTAGTATTTTCCAAAATAGTTGTTGCTATTATCGTACGTCATTCCCTTATTCCTCCTCAAAGAGCGAAAGTGAGGTTTCGATTCAGTTATTAAAACACCGTAGGATGGAACAACTTTTCGCAAAGATGTGGATCATGTGTTCACTGCGACTTTCTCATTTTGACAACTGCAGCGTCTGTACGCCGAAAGTGATGTAGCATGCCCGCGTCTTCCACATTTACATACATAATACGCAGGCCTTCAAACAGTGGATGCTCTGAATCAGTGCTAGTCATTTCCTTTCCTGTTCCACTCGCAAAATGGAGTGAGGGAAGAAACGACTGTATACAGGGTGTTCGAAAATTCCCGTTACTAACTTACAGGAGTTGTAGAGGGCAGTGGATACATAATATTTTGAGTAGGACACATGATCGGAAACTTACCGATTACGTTCTACGACGGTTTCAGTTCAGATGTTCAACTCATTTACTTCCGATTGAGGAACTGAATTAGGGGTGACGCTGTACAGTTATTAGGTAACAATTCGAAAGGAAACACAACGAAACAGCCATTTATCGCTGAAACACATTTGTTTGTGTTAACATCTAAATATTACGTGTATCCATTATTCCAGACAAAAGACCCAGCATACTGTACGTGCAGAAAGGTACTAACGCATTATAGCAGCGGGTCGATGTGGCGTCCACCAATGTTGGTACAGACAATGTGCTTACGAAGCAAGTTCTAGTATTCACCCTCGATCCTACGGGGTCTCTCTTCCATTCCTGGTACAGAGGCCAGAACCCGTGCCAGCAGATCTTCCTCTGTCTTGATAGGAGTCTCGTAAATTAAACTTTCCATACAACGTTAAGTGACATCAGGTGACCGTCTGACGTACTACATGCCATCCTATGTACGCTATTGCATTCCAGGACAAGCAACTCTGAGACTTTCCTCTTTTGCTTAGCAGACGTGAACACGTTACACAACTGAATCGGAACCGACGTAGAATGGAAACTTTGGCTGTAGGTGTTTTTATTTGTCACGATAGAATGGAAACGGTGCGTTTCTGGACATGGGTTCCTAGTCAAAATATTACGTTCTCACTCCCCTCTACAAGTCTAGAAACTTGGAATTTCCGAACACCATGTATATACTCCCGTACGAGCCCCAATTCCTTTCATCGTTTATTCGCGGTTCTTACGCATCATATGAAGTTCTTTAAACTTTCTGAATATCACTTCGTGAGAAGTAGTTCTTCACTCCAGGGATTCCCGTTTGAGATTACGGAGCATTTCCGGAATACTCATGTGTTAATCGAACCTACTAGAGCACGCCTCTGAACTGTTTAGATGTCTTTCTTTAACCCAACATCGTGATAATCCCAAACACTTAAACAGTATTCAAGAATGGGTCGTATCGTAGTTCTATAAGCTGTATCCTTTAGAGGTGAGCTTTACTTTCCAAGAATTCTCCCAAGAAACCGTGGCCAACAGTTGTCTCCTCTGCAGTCTAATTTACATACTCGTTCCATTCCATGTCGCTTTGCAACGATGCTCCTAGGTATGTAATCACACCACTGATCACATATTACAGCACTGAAGGTTTGTTTTTTTTCCTACTCATTTGCCTTAACTTAAATTTTTTCCAGGTTTTTGAGGAAGCTGCCATTCACCACGGCAAATAAAAATTCTGAATAAGTTGTCCTGTATACTGTCGTAATCCGTATGCTCGGATCTTCGTTAAGAGTCTGCTGTGTAGCACTGTGTCAAACGCATTCTCGGAAATCAATAAATATGGAATCTGCTGTCGCCTTTCATCCAGAGTTACTAGGGTATCACTCGAGAAAATGCCAAGCTTTGCCAAATGTGCATACTGTTCTATTCTGCTGTGTTTTAACGACATCATTGATACCCACATTCCTACTTCTGTGACGAATAGGGGAAGAACGTACGATAACACAGCAGCTCGAATTTTAGGAGATATCACTCTATAAGAATTGCATCTGTAAACGTATGTTATTTCAAGCTAATGTGTAGATATGCCAGCGACTTTGCCGCAGTGGTAATGCCGGTTTCCATCATATCACCGAAGATAAGCATTGTAGTGCTTGGCTAGCACTTAGATGGGCGACCGTCTGGTATGCGAGCGCTGTTGGCAAGCAGGGTGCACTCAGCCCTTGTAAGGCCAATTAAGGAGCCACTCGATGAGGAGGTAGCGGCCCCGTTCACGGAAACTGACAACGTCTGGGAGAATGGTGTGCTGTCCACATGCACCTCCACATCTGCAGCCAGTGACGCCTGTGGACTGAAGATGACACGGCGGCTGCGCGTTACCATTGGGCCTTCAAGGCCTCTTCGGACGGAGCTTAGTTTAGTAATGTATATATCTTCTCTAGATAGTACCTCATTTGTGTGCTGCTCAGTATTGTTTCTTCAGCTGTTCATGCTTCAGTGGTCTTTATATTCGATAATCTTCAAACATCGATTTTACAAAGCTGCAGAGTTTTACCAGGTGAAAGTGGATGATAAAGCAGAAACATCTTCACTATTTTAAAATCATTTCTGTTCGGTTTTAGCCGTTTTATTGCAGCGACCCTCTCTCTTCTTTCTGTTAGCGTGGAAAGTATCAGTCACTCAATATTGGGGAGTGATGGTGTGGATAGAGCAATATTTACAGGAAGAAAAAGGCACGGTAGCCATTTTTGTCGAAACGACACAGATTAAGTATATTGTAGTCAAAACTAGTGTGAAAATGTTTGTGGCTGTATCGGTTTCGACTTGAAAGTAATTTTCAGTAAATGAAATTTGCAGACCACAGTGAAAACTATATACTGAGTTGTGCAATCTGGGAATGTTTTTCGGACAAGAAAAAACTCATTACATAGCGTGAGCACTACTCGGTCGAACACAGTACCAGTTTATTACAAATCGAATGTATACTTCGATATAAAAGTGTGGATCTGATTCTGCCCATTATAAACGGTTTTTTGAAAGCCTACGACTGTGAAAACATTGAGTTTGTTTATAAATAACTTTTCTGCTACCAGTCACGATTTTCATTTATTTATATTTTACACGACTTGCTTCGAGAAATGATTCCCATTTTCAAGAGTATTTTTCTTCGTACTATGCCATTTTTACGTTATGTTTTCGATGTGTGAGGTTCTGTTTTGCTTTGTTGAGTTTATACATTGTTGTAAAAACACGCAGTTTTTGGTTAGTAATCGATTTTTATGTGTAGCTAGCGACGAAATGTGGAAAACTCTGTACTACTTAGTTTCTTTTGGCCAATTTATGCAGTCTCTCTAACACGTCAAACATCACCCGCAGCTTCCAGTAAGTAATATTCATCGAGAATAACTTACGTAAACGAACAGTTACAAGCGTTAATGCAGGAGGTATTTATCTTAACAATTGGATTATAATTTGCTTACGTCAGTTTTACAATAGTGCTTATTTCTGTGTGTGAAGTTTTTCATTTAACATTTTGTCCTTATATTTTCTGTAATGCGAATAATCTCCATTTCTTCTAACAAATCTAATTTGTGCCCTTTATTCAGTCGGTGGAGAACTTTGACCTTTTTGTTTCACTTTTCCAAATAGGTGTCCTGTCTTATGTATGTGTGTATCTATTGGTGACGTGTGTGAGTTGTGACGCTTGTTCTATCTTAAAGGGTCATCCTTAGTAGTTGGTTCCAAAATAAAATATGTTCATACTTGTTTCTTCGACGTCCTTTAATGTCTGTGTGAACCATTCTGGTTGTCATTCAGCTTCAGAATTTTACTAAAGATTTGCTTTCTCAGCCTGTCGTCATTCTAGCCGAATGACCGAAGAGAGGCATTCATTGTTTTGCGCGTGGTGTGTATTATCCTCTGCTTGATCATAACATTTCTTCGTTAGGTCGTGTTCTGTTTTTGTTGCCCTTGCACCAGATATGCTTTGAACCAGTCTTCTTTCTGTTTTTATATTTGTTTAGGGCAACTTTCTGCACTAGTTTTAGTTTTCCGTATCATATTTAGTTTTTAAAATACTGTTTATAATGCCACACGGATATTGGACGATCTATTCGGTCAAATATCTTCATGTAGTCCTTCAATCATTAGTAGGTTTCACTATTATGCTTTCTCATTTGCTCCGTCAATGCTCTGATAAGGAAGACCCTTTCCGCACGATGTCTGTCCTTTCTAAAAGCGTACTGCTCTCCTGAAAGAAGTGCTTTATTTATTCTTTGTACTCTTTTACAGATAATCCTGGTGAAGGTCTATATCTAATTTGCCAGACTTGCACCTTTCCAATACTCACATTCATGGAATGAGACCTGTTGGACCTGCGGAGCAGATACACCACCATTGTAACGGATTAACTTAGTGATATTAATATCGTGGTCATGTACGAGGTGTGATCAAAAAGTAACGAGAAATTTTTAATTTCGTGGGATTTATGCATCTGATTAACTTTTTCATCTTGTTGGTACACAAGTTCCTGATGTAAGTTTCCATTTTCAGTTATTAGGAATATTTAGTTTACTGTTGAGAGTCGAAAGGTTGTGTTTCGAAAAAGATGGATCAAAAACGTTGCATTAAATTTTCCTTGAAAAACGGAATTAAGTGCACCATCACATTCTAAATGTTAACTGTGGCTCTTGGCGAATCTGCTATGATTAAGACAAGAGATTACGAGTGCTATAAACGTTTCAAAGAGGTTCGAGAAAACGACGAACGTCGCGGACGTCCTATCACATCAGTTACTGATGACAGTGTGAAAGAAGTAAAGAAAAATATTGTGGAAAATCATCGAATCACCATCATAGATGTTGCTGATGATGCTGGCATATTCTTTGGTTCATGCCAAGCAATTTTTTCGGATGTTTTGGTAATGAAACGTGTAGCACCAAAGTTTGATCCTAAATTGTTGAATTTAGATGGAAAATGAAGTAGAGACGTTCAGGAGTTGCTGAATAAAGTTGACAACGATCCAGAGTTTCTGAATTAGTTTGTAACAGGTGAAGAAACCCGAGAATAACGGTGCGACGAAGTTCGATCACATGTGAAAGTTCTTCTCACTGATCTCTTCGATTACAGTGGGATAGTGCATCCATGAGTTCCTGCTTCTGCTCGTAGGTCAGTGATTAATACTTCCTGGAAGTTATGGGCCGTTTGCATGAAGCAATCCGAAGAAAACGACCAGGACTGGCAAAACCACTCGTGGAAACTGCATCATGATAGTGTTCGCGCTGATACCGTCAATAATTTACGTGATTTTTCGGCAGAAAACAAAACCGTTCTGTTGTCTCAGCCACCATATTCGCCGGATATGACCCCCTGCGTGCGACTTCTTACGGGTCTGGACGCTGAAGAGAACAATGAAAGGCCGTCGTTTTGCCACAATTGATGATACAAAAACAGAATTTCTGAAGAATCTGAACACCACTACCAAAAGTGTGTTCCATAAATGTTTCCAAGATTGGAAAAGCTTGTCACAAGTTTAGTTTATCTGAGAGGGATTACTTTCAAGGGGACAGAGTTTATATTGATGAATAAATAACGACTCTTTAAGAAAAATGAAAATTCCCGTTGCATTTAGATCACACCTTGTATTAGTTTATTGATATTCATGACCGAGTCAGGTTTGCAACCACTGTCAGATACAGCGAGTACAGCATCAACACGTAAGTGCGTAGTCACTAAATACTATGCACTTCCATCTCCTTGCTGTACTAGTTGTATCTGGTACTGGACGCAAACCCGAACTTAGTCATGAATTTCAATAAACTTGTGTGTGATCCAGACATCGATCTCTGTAATTTAATCAACATTCATTTCAGTTTCTTATCCTTGAAGAGAGAGACGAGAATGGCATTCCTCAATTTATCGGGGCTAAGCAGTACCGTAATACAGAATCCTAAACTTCAGTAACATGCCATCACATTTCATAAGACTTGTATGAATTACGTCTTCTCTTTTTGATTTGGAAATTGTTTCACAGAGTTCTTAAAGTTTATATAAATTTTCTTGTATAAGCTTCGTCTATTATCACTGTATCTTGGATATTAGGTGGTTTCTGCACCCTTACCGTACCACAGATTTTTTTTAATGTGTTAATAATGAATAATGTTTTATTTATTATGTTTTGTCCTTCCCTGCTTGGTTAACATGCGTCCCTTTTCGACTGATTGCGCCTTCTCTCTCTCTCTCTCTCTCTCTCTCTCTCTCTCTCTCTCTCTCTCTCTCTCTCTCTCTCTCCGGAGTACCGCAGTCACGCTTCAGTTTATGTAAGAAGTTGTCATATTACTTTTGACTCGAAGAGGAAGTTGCTTCGTTACTTCGTAGGCCGTTCTCCTCCTTCCATGAATGTCGTCTTTGATATTACTCACGAACTGGGCTAACTTTGTCGTGGAGACGGGGTGGGGACGATATCACTGAGCAAGAGTTACCCTCATGTTACGTAAAGGGAATCGGGAAACCCCACAGGTACGACCGTGGAGGAGGACACGCTTCGCTCTGCCGGTGCCACTGCCTTCATTTCCCCCACGTGGACTGCTATGCTGAGGTTCGTGCCCGTATTCCCAGCTCCTTGCAAGACGTGGTTTCGGACAATTCATTGATTCAGTTATACTGTACTTCAGATCCTCTGTCGCCCTCTCTCATCCGGATCTCCTGTTCATCCGGATGGTTCTTAGTGCTCTAAGTAGACTGCGTTTGATAGTCCGAAGGGAAGATGACTGCGACAACACTCGATGACCTGAATCATTAAATCTAAAGTCAGCCAACATGAATCTTGGTACGATGTCAGTTAACAAAATATTAATGAGCTGTACGGTACTTTATTTCCACGTTTGTTGTGGGTGGAAAATAACGTTCAGGGAGAAAGTGGTGGTGCCCATTCAAAAAAAAGATACACTGCCTATAATACATGAACTGTTGAAAAATCCTGATTTTGATACAGGAACTGCAACGGCGATAGATTCCAAGAATAATTAATTACCAACCGTTTGTGGCTCCACTGACGCAGTTCGCATAGTGAATGAAGATCTGGTGGAAATGTAGACCCATCGGAGTTTGTGAGAGCATTTGCCAACAGTCAACGACGCTCTGATTGAGGTGCTGATGACGAATATAACCGTGTGCGAAATCAGCCTACGCTAAAATCTATAATGAGGGAATTATTGCCGTATGTTGGCATGCAGAAAACAAAGATAGTGACGGTGGGTTAGTTGACAAAGTTAAGGTGCTTAGTATGAAGACGTTAAGACTCATCAAGGATAAACAACGCAGCTGGACAAAATAACAACTTACTAGGAAGCCCGGCTATGAACAACTTTGGCCGAATGGTTGCTGATGAAACGCTCACGTAATCCTGCTGCACATAAATAACAACGGAACTGGCTGAAAAGAATATTTAAAACTTTTTTAAAAAATTTGGACAAAATTTAAAATGTGTGATTTGTGTGTTTACATGGAGATAAAACATGTTAATGTGTGTCATTTAACCCATACCATACTATTTCTTTTTTTCATTTTCCCAGTGTTCTGTAATCCGGATACGTGCGGTCCCACCTACTTAGAATCAATGAGTTTCGTCTGTGTCTGTTTCGAAAATGGTCACTTGATGTGTTGAAAAACAGCGTATATGCGTGATTGAGCTGTTAGACTGGAAGGAGCTGGTTATAGAACCAAGTTTCGCGATTTTGATTGACCTGCATATAAACCGCCGTTTATTACCAGTACCATAGTCCACTGCAAAACTCAGAGAAGAGAACAGGTAGATGTAAAGAGTAGATTGACGGCCTCTACGAAGCAGACGAATTGTCTGCTCACTTGATACAAGGAAGACGAATACGTAGCGGATAACAGTCTCATCCGAATGTTGACTGGCTCACCAAGAAATGAATTCTGCTTTGTTTTCACTTATGCTGTACGCATTGATTTCCCTGACGCGCAAAACAGCGTCCTCAGACGCAACAGAAATGGATGACTTGAGCAGTATATTAGCCCAATTTACAACCACCGGCACGTGTAATTAATAAAACGAAGTGTCTCAACAGTGCAGTTGCCTCTTGAAAGAAATTGTCATTGTTTACTCAAACTACTGACAATGAAAACTGCGATTCAATTTCTTTGTCATAAGCGAAAACTTTGCAGCAGCACTACTTTCGTTGATTATTTATCATGAGTGGCTGTAATGTAGCAAGAGATGGTTTTACTCCCTCACTATCTCGATTAAGGGCAACACACAAGGTTATTCACCAAGGAAAGTGTGAAAAATTATGATGGCACTGCATGTGTCCG
Source organism: Schistocerca gregaria (assembly GCF_023897955.1). Classification (NCBI taxonomy): domain Eukaryota; kingdom Metazoa; phylum Arthropoda; class Insecta; order Orthoptera; family Acrididae; genus Schistocerca; species Schistocerca gregaria. The sequence goes on from NC_064920.1 coordinate 532,862,063, forward strand.
TAGACTGAATAATTACGAGAAATAGCTGAAATTTAGAGTTCATTTTGCCTTCCGGGATGCAGTTTTGTAGTTCATTAAGGCAATGGCAAGGAAAGCGTTTCTAAAGAAGAAACATTTGTTAACATCGAGTATAGATTTGTCAGGAAGTTGTTTCTCAAAGTATTTGTATGGAAGTGAAACATGGATGATAAATAGTTTGGACAAGAAGAGAATAGAAGCTTTCGAAATGTGGTGCTACAGAAGAATGGTGAAGATTAGATGGGTAGATCACATAACTAAAGAGGAGGTATTGAATAGAATTGGGTTGAAGAGGAGTTTGTGGCACAACTTGACTAGAAGAAGGGATAGGTTGGTAGGGCATGGTCTGAGGCATCAAGGGATCACCAATTTAGTATTGGAGGGCAGCGTGGAGGGTAAAAATCGTAGAGGGAGACCAAGAGATGAATACACTAAGCATATTCAGAAGGATATAGGTTGCAGTAGGTACTGGGAGATGAAGAAGCTTGCACAGGATAGATTAGCATGGAGAGCTGCATCAAACCAGTCTCAGGACTGAAGACAACAACAAAAATCAGTGTTCTAAAGGTTAGATGAGGGTATACTCTCAAATGCGTACTGTAACACTCCAGTGTCACTACAAGTCTCTAGGGCACTCTTCAAGACTTTCTATTTAAAGCTCAGCTGAAATTTGATATGAAACATTCACGGTAATAGTCAATTCTTACATGGACCTCAAGACTTCCTGTCACTAGATCCTGATGTAGTTAGCTTATAAACTGGCCTCATTATACTTTGTATTCAGTTTGTAGTTAAGCTCACCAAAAAGTTCCACGCAGGCGGTTTCTTAGTTTACAAGCGGCCTCTGCGTAATATGCCACGCGGAATTAAAACTTATAATAAAAGAAGGCCTGTTTCAATTTATCAAAATTAAAATCAGATATCATATAATTGTCGACCATCGACTGTCCGCCATCTTTATTTACATTAAAAAGCGTTATAACAATATTTTAACAAAATCATCGTATCCTCTATGTACACAAACTTGCTTACTAGTTATTCAGTTACGACTCCCCGAATGTAGACAGCACAATCAACAAGTTAACAATGAACTGTACAGTACCGCATTGCACCTATTTGTTGAGAGTGTACAATGACATCAAAGAGCGAGAGAATGAAAGTGTCAATGGATGAAAAGTTAAATGCACTGGATAGTTTGGATAACGGAGAATTTTTGAAAAGAAAAGATTGATCTGAATTTGATGTTGAAGCTTTTGCAAATATTCCAGTATGCTCAGCCGTAGGTCTTATAGACTAAGTGACGTTGCGGAAAAAGGGCGCTGATCACAGTATGATTTCTGACGAAGCATTTAGCTCTGTTCGCTCACCTGCGGACAAGACGACAATGATTACATGATGAAACTGATGCTCAATCTCAAGACAGTAAAACACACACACACACACACACACACACACACACACACACACACACACACACACAGAGAGAGAGAGAGAGAGAGAGAGAGAGAGAGAGAGAGAGAGAGAGAGAGAGAGGGGGGGGGGGGGGGAGAAGCAGCACAACGAAAGTGGACAAATTAATGATTTGTATGCAACGCCATGCCAAAAGTTTCGGCTGCACATAAACGACATACGAATGTGGCACAAGGAAAACGTATTGGTTCTTCTTCTTCTTCTTCTTCTTCCTGCTTCGACTCCCTCCCTCTGTGGACCACGTAAAACAATTACTCAGAGGAACTGTGCAATCGATGAGGTGATTCTTCGTGTATTCCAGTCCTTTTTTATTTCCCGCTTTGTTGTTGCTTCTGTTCGTTTGTGAAAAGCCTTTCACGTTTCCTCTAATTTTCATGAAAATCTTTTAAGTTTGTTATTACAGTTTTGAATTTTTTCTGTATTTTTAATGATCTCTCTTCAGTTACGTTTGTATCGTCTAAATTTTTTTGTTTATTAATGATACACTGATGTTTTCCTTCTCGTTTTTGAAATATTGTAAGGTTATTTTAGTCAATAGGTCTTCCTCCAATCTTATCATACACCAAAGAAACTGATCCGTCTTCTGAGAGTTATGTTCGAGAGTATGGGAATTTTTTTGGTAGAGTTCTTTCTTGCTTCTTAAGTTGAAGTTGTCATTTTCGTCTATGACGGGTCCCAGAATTTTTCGACGTATTCCCCCTTTTTTCCCCAATTTTACGGTTCCGTACCTCATTCGGTAAAAGCGGAGCCCTTATATGATCACTTTGTTGTCTGGCTGTTGGTCTGTCGATCAAGACCCCCGTTTTCTCAAACGGGTTGGGGTATTAAGTTGAAATTTGTCAAACAGTGCCGGCCTAAGTGGCCGAGCGGTTCTAGGCGCTACAGTCTGGAACCGCGCGACCGCTACGGTCGCAGGTTCGAATCCTGCCTCGGGCATGGACGTGTGTGATGTCCTTTGGTTAGTTAGGTTTAAGTAGTTCTAAGTTCTAGGGGACTGATTACCTCAGCAGTTAAGTCCCATAGTGCGCAGAGCCATTTGAACCTATTTTGTCAAACAGTAAGGTCTACAGTTCTTGGTGGTGTAACTAATTTCGGCTCAATGCAGTCAAAAAATAGACATTTATGTCACGTATTTTCATACTCGCAAACTCATCAAACCCTACAGATGAACTATCAGTATACATAATTAAGTTTCTACGGAACCCTCAGAGCGGGAGTATACACCGCACTTGGTCGTTTCTTTCCATTTCTCGTACTTTAAATGTGGCAGAGCAGTCTGACGAATACAGTGCTTGCTGTTTTATAACATATTGTACAACTTTCCCATTAATGGAGATAGATTTTCTTTTTAATTGTAGGTGTGTCTGCCGAGTTGAATCGCCATCTCTATCTTCCGGGATCCTGCGCTGTTTGCTTCTTTAGTCAGACCATTAGTTTGAATGATTTCTTAGAGGTATTAATATTTTTGAACTTGATTAAAATTTTCCGATATCTGTTTTCAACGACTTAAGATATTTGTCACATATTCTGTTTTGATTAGTGTTTCGATGATTATTTCTCTGTATAAAACACGATTATTTTTCAGTATCTAGTCAAAATTATGTGAAAATAATTTCTAATGTGATTCTTCACGTGAAAATTAATATAAGGGTATATTAACAGCATTTAACCGACGTCATCCTACTCCTTAACTAACTTTCCGGATTATCTGGATGACGTACGGCCCCGTCTAGTCCGGATAAACGAGGTTCCCCTAAATGATTGTCATCACGTACAGACTGATGGAAACTTTTTTCTTTACTCCATTAAGCCGACGGTGTAGACAACCTACACGTACACCGAAGTGACGCGCTCAGAGACCAGTTGTATACAACCAGGAAGTAGGCATCATCACTGCAGTCCACATACAGGCCTTCTGGTGCTCGCTAACGGCTGCGCCTGTGCAGCCGGCAGACCCGCGGACCAATGCTGTAAACAGGATTGCATAACGGTCGGCGCGAGTCGTAAAAGCAAAGTGTGCGCCTTGGTTTCCTGTATACTTGCACATCCATAAAGGGAAGTGCACACGTGGGTCTATGCGCTTGTTAACATTTATGTCTTCCCTAATGCTGACTACACCATTTATGGCTTTTCGACACGTGGCGTTTGTGCGGTTTTATTTTGTGTCGTAATGTCCCGCTGGAGACCTCTAGCGCACACAGGCTCAAACTTTTACCACTAATTTGCTTTCGTTCCTGACCGAAGGTAGCGCCCTGGATCCACAGTTTCAGTACATCCATATTCAAATTAAAAGACCGGTGCTATTCAGAGGACATATCTGAATCAGAAAAATACAGCAAGTCCTTAACCACCGAGTGAGGTAGCGCAGTGGTTACCACACTGGACTCGCATTCAAGAGAACGTCGGTTAAATCCCGCGTCCAGCCATCCTGATTTAGGTGTTCCGTGATTTCCCTAAATCGCTTCATGCAAATACCGGGGTAGTTCCTTTGAAAGGGCACGGCTGGCATCCTTCCCTAATCAGCTGGGACCGATGACCTCGCTGTTTTGGTCCTTTCCCCCCGATTCAACCATCCATGTCCTTAACCCCTATACTCAAAAGGAGGGATGACTGATGTGACGAAATAAAATAGTTTGAAATAGAAAATCAAACTCTATAAAGGTGTGATTTATTCGCAACGTAGCTACTATTGGAGACTGAATATCAGAATGAATCTGCCAATGCTAGTGCTGTATCCTGCATTTTTTGCCATAAGAAACAACACAGTACCCTCCCCTTTAGCATTACACCTACATCTAAATGACTGTTCTGCAGTTCACAGTTAACGCCTGGCAGAAGGTTTATCGAACCACTTTCTTTCCATTTCTCTACCGCTGCACACTCAAAACAGCCAGCGGGAGAAAGGAACACCTAAAGCTTTCCGTACGGGCTCTGATTTCTCTTAATTTTTTATGATGATTTCTCCCTATGTAGCTGGGTGTCAACAAAATATTTTCTCTTTCCGAAAAGAACGTTGGAGATTGAAATCTTGTAAAAAGACTTCGCCTCAGCGGAAAACGCCTTTGTGTTACTGATTGCCACCCCAACTGGTGTATCATCTCCGTGATACACACTCCCCCATTTCCCGATTATACAAAACAAGCTGCCCATCTAAGAGCTTGTTCGGTGTCCGCCGTCAATCCTATCCGGTAAGATTTCCATACAGCACAGCAGTACTCTGCCAGAGGATGGACAGTCGTAGTATAGGCAGTCTCTTTACTAGACCTGCTGCATCTCCTAAATGTTATGCCAATAAATAGCAGTCTTCGATTTACTTTCCTCACAACATTATCTATGTGACCATTTCAATTTACGTTGTTCGTAATTGTAATCTGTAGGTATTTAATTGTATTGACATTCTTCATAGATTTGAGTACTTTATTGTGTAATCTAAATTTAAAGGATTATTTTAGTGCGTACATGGATAACCTCACACTTCTCGTTATTTAGGGTCAACTGAAATTTTTCACATCATGCAGATATTTTACCTAAATCATTTTGCAATTGCTTTTCATCATATGATGACTTACTAGATGGTAAATCACAGCATCATCTGCGAACAGTCTGAGAGCGCTGCGTAGCTTGTCTCATGCGTCGTTTATGTTGGCCAGGAACAGCAGAAGGCATATAACACTTCCTTGGGGAGCGCCGGAAATCACTTCTGTTTCTTTTCGTCAGTTACTACGAACTGTGACCTTTCTTACAAGGCCGCGCGGAGTGGCAGTCCGGTTTGTGGCAACATGTCACGAATTGCGCGGCGCCTCCCGCTGGAGGTTCGAGTCTTCCCTCGCGTGCTTGTGTGTGTGTGTGTGTGTGTGTGTGTGTGTTTCTTAGCATAAGTTAGTTTAAGTAGTGCGTAACTCTAGGGACCGATGACCTCAGAAGCTCAGCGCCCCCCCCCCCCCCCACACACACACACACACACGCACTCACTCTTTCTTACAGGAAATCACGAATCCAGTTTCGCGACTGAGACGAGACTCCATAGGCGCACAATTTGATCAGAAGCCCCTTGTGAGGGACGGTGTCAAAAGCCTTCTGGAAATCTGGAATCAGTTTGAAAGCCCCTGCTCATTACTTCGTGAGCATAAAGAGCTAGTTGTGTTTCACAAGAACGATATTTTGTGGATCCGTGTTGGCTGTTTGGCAGTTAATTGTTTTCTTCGAGGTAATTCATAATGTTCAAAAACACTATACATTCCATAATTCAATAATTCATTGGATTTGTTATGTCTTTACGTATTTGGAAGATTTGTAGCCATACAAAGACATCAATACTTTGGAGTAGAATAATCTTTCACTAGTGATATCTTCGCACTTTTTTGCACACATGTAATTTGGGCGACATAATATAACAGCTTTGAAAGCACTTATTGGTGTGGATAAGACATTTAAACTTCATTTCTTGTAATATATCCTCATGCTCTTGCCCTTCCTTCATATTTGAGTGAAATGTTAATGGAAATCGTACACTATCTATATAAACAAAAATGTAAAAGTTCGTTAGTTCAAAATCGTATACCTCCGAAAGTTCCTTTGACAAAAAAATAGCTCTGAGCACTATGGAACTTTACTTCTGAGGTCATCGGTCCCCTAGAACTTAGAACTAATTAAACCTAACTAACCTAAGGACATCACACAGATCCATGCCCGAGGCAGGATTCGAACCTGCGACCGTAGCGGTAGCGCGGTTCCAGACTGTAGCGCCACAACCACTTGGCAACTCCGGCCGGCGATCCCTTTGGCATTTTGACACAACACTGCATTCGAATACGTACATGTTTTTATATACCTAGTGCAGCGTCATATGGTGTATAAATTCGTATTTCCGTAGGTTTATAAAAACACCTGCTTGTCGAATATAGTGTGGTGTTAAAATTTCAGTGGAATCGGGGAAGAACTTTCGAAGATTTGCATCTATATGTAAAATCAGGGCTCGAACCTCCGGCGGAAGGGGCCGCGCAATCCGTGACATGGTGCCCTAAACCGAGCGGCCACTCCGCGCGGCCCTGTAAGAAATATCACAGTTCGTAGTTACTGACGAAAAGTCATAAGTGAAACGGAAGTAATGTGTGTTCAAAATCTTTGATATTAAAGTTCTTCATCGGTTACTTCGAAGTCAGGACACAACGTAGCATTCGAATACGCTTGTTTCTATATACATGTGTTTTAAATACATGTAGATAAATGTGTAACATATAAAGGGAAAATGTTATTACCAAAAATCGGTAAAAGTTCTTGTCCGATTTACTTTAAATTTATGCACAATACCTAATAAACATTCATGTGGACCTAGGATATATATAATTGAAACGTTGGTAGGAAACAGGAATGTTGTATTTATGATTTATCGCATTATGATAAGCATAGTACCACAGAATCTGAATACCCAAAATAAATAAACAAGGCTCAAGATCAGGAGGAGGGGGCATAGGAGATAGAACGAGAGATGTGAGAATATGAAAGTGGAAAGGAAGTGATGGACAAAGAGAAGGGAGAAGAAGACGGACTGAGTTTATGGGGAGAAAGAGATTGGGACGTATATCGACTTCCCACACATATTGGATGCGTGTGCTTTTGGTTTCCTATATTTTCAGTTTAACACTTTAAGCATACTGACGCTGAATAACACTTGGCCGGGAACAGTAAGTTTTATTAAAGGCTATCACGGTAGCACTGATAATCTCGCTCCATCGTGCTAACGAAATTGGAACAGCTGCTTTACAGACACGACGCATGTGAAACAAATGACGCTCGGAAACCAAGATGGAACTAGAAATTCAGTTCGGGCCTAACACACAAACGCGACAGCAGAAAGTGGTTTCAGGTATCGTCTTCAGGAAGTTGTACCTGAGAAACCGTAACAGAGACAGCGGCGATACAGCCTGTGTGGCGGATAATCCGCGCTTCACTAGCGGGCTGGGAAGGACGCCAGCGTGGCCTCGCCAATCAAAACATCTGGCAGGCACCGAGCGGCATATCGCGCCGCGCCCTCACCTCAGCTGCGGCGCCAAAGCGCGCTGTCTTACCCAGCACGACACTGGACTGACCAGACGTACACGCAAGTGCCACAACCCCAAGTCGCAGAAACTTCACCCAGTGCCAGAGGAGTCAAAATAAGCGAACGCGTGTTCCGGCTTGTCCGTAGATATTCGACCGTTCAGAGAAAACTGCACTCAGAGTTTTCGACGTAACTTATAAGACTTTCAGAGAGCGATAACCTCAGCCGAAATGGTGGCACAGTGGCTAGCGTCGCGGACTCTCACTTTTGCCCCCTGCGTTCGAAATCTGATAATTACTTTTATTTATTTTGATTCATTTTTCATTTATCTACCCGTGTCCCGTAGAAGGCTACTTCATGTATGTTTCTTATCAAGTTAAGGGAACAAGGGTTTATATTAATTGTAAATTACAGCCAGATTTAACGATCTCATACACTTATTATACAGGGTGTTACAAAAAGGTACGGCCAAACTTTCAGGAAACATTCCTCACACATAAATAAAGAAAAGATGTTATGTGGGCATGTGTCCGGAAACGCTTAATTTCCATGTTAGAGCTCATTTTAGTTTCGTCAGTATGTACAGTACTTCTGGATTCACCGCCATGATTTCATACGGGATACTCTACCTGTACTGCTAGAACATGTGCCTTTACAAGTACGACACAACATGCGGTTCATGCACGATGGAGCTCCTGCACATTTCAGTCGAAGTGTTCGTACGCTTCTCAACAACAGATTCGGTGACCGATGGATTGGTAGAGGCGGACCAATTCCATGGCCTCCACGCTCTCCTGACCTCAACCCTCTTGACTTCAATTTATGGGGGCATTTGAAAGCCCTTGTCTACGCAACCCCGGTACCAAATGTAGAGACTCTTCGTGCTCGTATTGTGGACGGCTGTGATACAATACGCCATTCTCCAGGGCTTCATCAGCGCATCAGGGATTCCATGCGACGGTGGGTGGATGCATGTACCCTCACTAACGGAGGACATTTTGAACATTTCCTGTAACAAAGTGTTTGAAGTCACTTCGGTACGTTCTGTTGCTGTGTGTTTCCATTCCATGATTAATGTGATTTGAAGAGAAGTAATAAAATGAGCTCTAACATGGAAATTAAGCGTTTCCGGACACATGTCCACATAACATATTTTCTTTCTTTGTGTGTGAGAAATGTTTCCTGAAAGTTTGGCCGTACCTTTTTGTAACACCCTGTATAGTGTGTGTGGTATTTTTATGGTTGGTTAGTTGGCTGGTTTGGGGACCAAACTACGGGATCATCAGTCCCTCTTTCCTCATTCAAACAGGTCTCGAGTTAAAAAGTCCAAAAAAGGAATCGGAGAAAGATAAGGCGTAAAACTGACGTCGAATAACATTGAAAGCAAAACTACAGAAGCTAACAGAAAGAGGAAAACGTGCACGAAAAGGAAAAGGTTGTGGACGGTATTAAAGTAATGAAGATTACAATCTTTTGAAATTCTCATATTTTTATATGTCATTCCTATATCAATTCTTATAATTAGTTTAATCTCATGTTTGTTTTTCAGGAAGATTTGGTGCATTTGCCTGGATGATACCGATCGTAAAAACATTCGAAACACAGATTTTCGGACCACCACGAGCATCACGCGAAGCAAGGTTTGCCACAGTGACGTTTCTTCGTATGAATCTCACTCGGGAATGAAACGTCTATTAAAATTGCAGAAGATTTCACACGTTGGCAATAATTCCGTGGGAAACCACGCCTGACGGACCACGTTTCCTAAAACAGGAGCTTGCAACTGGTTGTTAATCAAGATACGCTACAGGAATTTCACCGAAAGCAATTCCAATCAATTTTGTCATTCATTTATTGTTTTTTTAATTAATTCCCCAGACATACAATTCGTAGACTAATAAGGACGACGTTATTTCAGTATAGAGTGGAAAACATTTGTGTAGTAATTTTCTTCGCTCACGGTTAGATAAACGAAAAAAAAATAAAAATAATAATAGTCGCTTCGGTTGAACCATTCCCTCGCTAAAAGGCACATCGAAAACTTTGACCGTCGTTTTCTCACAAACGGTCGGGTATCTAATAATACGCTGAGACATGGGTTCACTTATTTTGACCCCTCGTCAACTGAATGAAGTTCCTGGGAAATCGGGTTGTGGCACTTGCCGTGTTTACCTTGTGAGTTGCAGATCTGTAAAAGGAGCTACTGAATTTCGTACAGTATTCAGTTTTTTCGAGGCAAGTATTCGTTACAAAGTATTTGTTACTCGTTTTTTCGTTATTAAACGTTATTTCTGATAAAGGCATTACACATTATTGCTGTCCTAGCTACCTGTGGGTATTACTGTGCTCACAAAAACTGTAAGGAATTTAAAAAAGCTGGGTGATTGCGGAAAAACAGATACTAGGTGTTTTTAGATCCGTAGGCGTTTAAAGCTCTGCCCATCTTCAGATGACCTGATAAAAATATAGTAACAAATATGCTGTACCTAATACACAGATGTCTTAAATAAGCAGGGTAGTTGCAACATATTTGCACAAGTTACTTTTGATGGACGATTCTAAATTGGTGTTTAATAAACCTTTGACAATTACACAAAAAATCGCCAGGAAAACCATGCAGTTAAACAAAATGACAGCAGTAACTAGATACGGTGACATAACATGTACAAAACTGGCAGTGAGTTAATAGGAACGGCCTCTAGTGCGTGCTAGGTAGACCATCTGTCAGCAGATGGCTGACTACAGTGACGCTGCTTTACAACAATATTTCAT